>NW_026614585.1:2716457-2835267 GCF_030052815.1 Hevea brasiliensis
AAAGTACAAGAACAGAGTATTCCTAAAACTGCCTTCAGAACCCGCTGTGGCCATGGTGAGTTCTTGGTCATGCCATTCGGCTTTTATGGATCTGATGAACACTATCTTCAGACCATACCTCAACCAGTTTGTTTTGGTATTCATAGATGATATATTGGTCTATTTAAGGAATGCAGAAGAGCATGATAGACATTTGCGGATTGTACTGCAGACTTTGAGGGAGAAACAACTATATGCCAAATTGTCGAAGTGTGAATTTTGGTTGAAGGAAATATCCTTCTTGGGGCATGTAGTATCAGTAGAGGGCATCAAGGTCGATCCAAGTAAGATAGAAGCTGTCTTTAATTGGAGGCCACCCAAAAATATCACAGAGATTCACAGTTTTCTGTGTTTAGCTAGATATTGCCGTAGATTTGTAAAAGGATTCTCCATGTTGGCATCTCCATTGACTATGCTACTTCGAAAAGATGTGAAATTTCAGTGGATGGGTAAATGTTAATAGAGTTTTGATGAATTAAAGAGACGTTTAACTGAGGCTCCAGTCCTGACTTTACCTACTCCGGGTAAAGAATACACAGTTTACAGTGATGCTTTTCACAATGGGTTAAGCTGTGTATTAATGTAAGATCGAAATGTCATTGCCTATGCATCACGCCAGCTGAAACCGCATGAGAGGAATTATCTAACACATGACTTGGAGCTTGCAGCTGTTGTGTTCGCTCTTAAGAACTGGAGACATTATTTGTATGGGGAGAAGTGCTACATCTACACAGATCATAAGAGTTTGAAGTATCTGGGCACTCAGAAGGAGTTGAATTTGAGATAGAGGAGATGGTTAAAGTTGATAAAAGACTATGATTGTCTGATAAACTATCAACCAGGAAAAGCTAATGTAGTGGCTGACTCCTTAAGTCGCAAGACTATGGCAAGTCTATGGGTTACTCCTTTGTCTATGGTACATGAGTTGAGATCATTACATGCCAGCTTAGAGATTAATGATGAGGGGCAAACAGTAGTTGCGTGGCATGTACAGCCAGTGTTGATTGAGCAGATCAGAATGGCTGCTCAAAATGATCAGAAGTATCAGAAGCTGTTGGAAGAAGTCCAGCAGGGCAAGAAACCAGAATTCTCTATAAGAGATGACGGTCTACTGCTACGCCAAGACAGAATGTGTGCTCCTAATGATGTTGATTTGAGAAAGATCATTTTGAAGGAAGCACATGAGTCTCCTTTTGCCATGCACCTTGGTGGCACAAAAATGTATAAAGGGCTAAAGGAGCATTACTGGTGGATGGATATGAAAAGAGATGTGGCAGAGTTTGTTTCCAAATGCCTAACTTGTCAGTAAGTGAAGGCAGAGCATCAAGTATCTGCTGGTTTGTTACATCTACTACCAGTACCAGAATGGAAATAGTAGAGAATAACAATGGATTTTGTGATGGGACTTCCGAGAACACAGAAGAGTCATGATGCAGTATGGGTCATTATTGACAGACTGACCAAGTCTGCTCATTTTTTGCCTGTACGGATGGACTATAGTTTAGAAAGATTGGCCAAGTTGTACATTGATGAGATAGTAAGACTGCATGGAGTGCCAGTATCCATCGTGTAATGATCGGTCTCCAACCACTAGAGGAATTGTCCGCTTTGGCCATAAGCCTCACGGTTTTGTCCCATAGGTGGAATGGAGAACTTACCAGGAGGTCACCCATCCTAGGATTTCTCTCAAGCGAGCATGCTTAACCCTGGAGTTCTTCCAACTCTCCAGGCCATTCCACCAAAAGGCGTCTCTAGTGAATAGTTCTCCCATCTTATATATCATTACTTTTTGAACCCAAGACCATTTCCGTGCTTTGCCGATGTGGGATTTGCCTAAGGGACAGCTGGACCTCCTGGGAAGTTCTCCATTCCACCTATGGGACAAAACCGTGAGGCTTATGGCCAAAGCGAATAATTCCTCTAGTGGTTGGAGTCCAATCATTACAATTAGTATCAGAGCCGCTCACGTGTCCTCTTGGACGATGGTGGGGCAAACCTCAGCGAGGATGCTGAGTCCCGAAAGGGGGGGAGAACAAAGCACGGAGATGGTCTTGGGTTCAAAAAGTAATGATATATAAGATGGGAGAACTAATCACTAGAGGCGCCTTTTGGTGGAATGGCCTGGAGAGTTGGAAGAACTCCAGGGTTAAGCGTGCTCGCTTGAGAGAAATCCTAGGATGGGTGACCTCCTGGGAAGTTCTCCATTCCACTTATGGGATAAAATCGTGAGGCTTATAGCCAAAGCAGACAATTCCTCTAGTAGTTGGAGCCCGATCGTTACACATCGTATCAGACAGAGATCCTAGGTTCACTTCTAGATTCTGGGGTAGTCTTTAGAGAGCCCTAGGAACTATATTAAACTTCAGTACTGCATTCCACCGACAGATAGATGGCCAGTCTGAAAGGGTAATTGAAATCTTGAAGGACATGCTACGAGCTTGTGTGATTGAATTTGAGGGCAGTTGGGACACACACTTGCCTTTGATTGAGTTTGCTTACAACAACAGCTATCAATCAAGCATTGGGATGCCTCCATATGAAGCTTTGTATGGCAAAATGTGCAGAACTCCCCTGTGTTGGGATGAGGTAGGTGAAAGAAAGATGATTGGGCTCGAAATTATTCAGCAGACCAAGGAGAAGATCAAGGTGATCAGAGATTGACTTAAGACTGCATCAGACCGTTAGAAGTCCTATATTAATCTGAAGAGAAGGGATATTGAGTATGCAGTGTGTGACAAAGTATTCCTCAAGGTTTACCCTTGAAAGAGGATTATGAGATTCTGCAGAAAGGGGAAACTAAGTCCTCGTTTTATTGGGCCATATGAGGTTCTGGAGAGAGTGGGTCCTTTGGCATATCGTTTAGCACTACCTCTAGAGTTGGAGAAGATACATAATGTCTTCCATGTGTCTATGTTGAGGAGGTATAGATCAGACCCATCTCATGTACTACCAATGGAAGAAATTGAAGTGAATCCAGACCTCACATATGAGGAAGAACCCATAGAGATTCTGGCTTATGAGGTGAAGCAACTACGGAATAAGCAGATACCGTTAGTGAAAGTGCTATGGAACCATCATTCAGGCTAGGAGGCTACTTGGGAACGAGAGGAGGACATGAGAAGACAGCACCCACAGCTGTTTAGAGGCTCATACCAGGTAAAATTTCGAGACGAAATTTATTTTAAGGGGGGGAGAATTGTAATACCCCTATTTGTATAGCTTGGTATATTTCACTGTTCCGGTGACCCGTGTCGGTCCGAATAATTTAGGGGATTAGAACCACAATTGAGACAACTAGATAAGCCCTAAACACAAATAATTAGTAATTGTCAATTAGTTAAGTATAAATAAGAAAAACAGAACATAAGATGTTAAATGAGTCGAGAGTCACAACGATGGGTGACCTTCTCGGAAAGGACTACGAAGTCGATTTAAACTCAAATTTCGAACCATAAAATATGACACTGTGGTCCTTAGGACTATTGCAAACACAGTGGAAAAGAGAAAATTACAAAAAAAAAAAAAATGTTAAGCCGGTCAAATAATTAGGTCAGGGATCCGGAAGAAATATTCAATTATTTGCAAATCGGATCGAACCGGTGAGGGGCAATTTGGTCAATTGACCCCTGGAGCTGACTTCTGACCTAACTGTCAAATAAAATCGAAGAAAAGAAAATTTTGGAGTCGGGAATTAAATTAAATAACTGAAGAAAAATAAATAAAAAAAAAAGGAAAAAGAAAAAAAAGTGAAAAAGTGATGACATCATGCATGATGCAATAAACATTATAATTAAAATTTTAATTTTGGATAATTTGTGGTCTTGCTAAAGGTTAAAAACACATAAAAGTAAAGAAAAAAAAAAAGCAAAAGTCTTCTTCTTCCCAAAACAATCCGTCTCCCATCTCTCTCTTCTTTCCCTATCCAAAACCACCATGAAAGCTCACTTTTAAGCTTGAAGAATACCAAATTCCACCATAAAAAATTTAACTACCATAACTAAATTTTGTTTAGGCAACTTGAAAAGAAGTTTGACCAAGGAAAGAAAAGAGGAAAAGGAAGGAATTGAGGAAGAGGAAACTCCAAGTTGAGGTAAGCATTAGATTGAAATTTAATGTTTAAAAATACATGATTTGAGTTACTTTAGCTTAGAATTTTAATTTAAAATGAAAAGAAAAATATTGTTGAGGGACCATATGTGAATTCGACCAGCAGTAAATTTAGGTTGAAATGAGTGATTTTGATGCAAATTATGAAGTAGTTAAGTGTGATTGAATGTATAAATACTAAATATGCACTTAGAATTCAATAAATGAGCTAAACATGGAAATTAGGGTTTTGGACCTAGGGTTTGGGAGACAAAATTTAGAGAATTGGTCAAATGGTATGTTTGACCTTGTTTTAGCTGAAAAATGGTCATATGTGACCAATTGTTGTATGTTGGAAGTGTTAGAACTAGGTTTAAATTTGGATTGCTTAGGGCCATTATGCAGGTAGCATGACCAAGGTCCCTTTCAGGGACCAAAACTGAAAATTTACCAACCCAATTGGTGTGGGGCCAATTGGGAATGAAACTAGACACAAAATGGCACATTTTTCATTTAGGGATCATGCCTAAAAAGTGACCAAAACCTAGTGAACAAATTGACAAAATCTGGAATTAGGTATTCTGCCCTGTACAAAAATGACCAAATGAACAGTATTTGTTCATTTGGCCATATCTTGGGCTAGGTAGGTCTAAATGACCTGAAAGGTTTCCAGTAGAAAGCTGAGATATAGACCTAAAACTTTCATGAAGAACACAAACCCAAATTATGCCCTTAACCAAGTCATTTAGTCACCCAAAGTTGGTGACCTAAAACTGCCAAAACCCATAATTTGCCCAGAAAATCTGGGTTAGACCAATCCGGCGGCCATGATTCAAATGGCTATAACTTGAGCTACAAAACTCTAATTGGAGTGATTCAAAAAGGAGAATAAAGTTAAGACAAACAATTTCTATGAAGAAAACTTAGCCAAATTCTAACAGCAATAAGATCAATGGAACAGTGCAACATAGTACACCAAAACTGAAAATTTGCAAATTTGCCTAAAAGACTTAAAATTTGAGTAAACAACCAAAACCAACAAATTTAGTAATCAAAATGTGGTATGTGGGTGAAATTGGAATTCCCGAACCTATTAAGCATTAGAAAGTCAACAAATTGACTTGAATAGTGTAGTGAATAGTAACCCCAAAACACAAATTTTAAAGAACGCCAAGTTTAGCATATTAAAGCTAGGTATAAGTAAATTCGAATTTATTTTTAGATTTATGATAAGTTATGATATTGAAACACTATGAAACTGTGTGTTTTAGTAGAAAAGAATACCGGGAAAGAAACTGAGGAATCGAGTCAAGGCCAAGAGGCGACTCGTATAAGGTTTGTGCACAACATAGAATTTCTGTAAATTTTCTTCTGCACATCATTTTGAATGAATTGAAATATTGAATTGTGATATCATTGTCTTGAAATGTTTATTATGCTTTTAATTTAAATTATTAAAAGTTTAATTGTATATATTTGATATGGCATCAAATGTTTAGTAAATTGTTAAGATAGTTTTGAAACCACAGTGTCATGACCATATATTTGAATACCTCACTAGTGGGGGAAATCAGTTTCGAATTTTGATTCCTTATCTGGTTGAAGTATTGAGGTGTGTGCTAGTAAAAGAAAAAAAAGAATGGGTTCCCATATATTTGAGCTAACTAGCCTTGTGTTGTGACTTCTCCTTAGCCTCTGGCTATTGAGATGATATTTATTTCGAATGGCATGATATAACTGTGTGTTTTTATGAAATTTGTTTTGAGACTTTTGAAATGAAATTGTTTGGATTAAAATCTCATAAATCATGTTTTGAATTTATATTTCATGTTTAGTTTAATTTTTGAATAAGTATGATTTAAATTTTGTATAAAGGTTATTTTAGTATGTTGTGCACTACTGAGTCCTAGTAGTAAGCGATGGCTGTTATTGTGTCACAGATATAGAGACTAGAGGAGCAGCAGAGTGAGCTGCTGAGGATTGAGGAGCTACCTACTCTGAGGTTTATCGGGTATATTTTATACTCTGATTGTAAAAATTATTTTGATGTATGTAATGTATGTAAATGTAGGAAATGGCCATGAGCAGTTGTATAAAGCTTGTAATAAATTTTGGTTTGGATTTTTCCTAATGTAAATATTTAGAATGATGTGTGTCGACACCATATTTTGGCCGATCCCCAAAATCAACAAGACTTTGAAACTGATCCCCAGCACTAGGTCTCCCTGGGCCAGCCAATGACATTTCCGATTTCTCTTCATTTTTCTTTACCAGATGACCATATTTCCGAACTCTCCTTAAAAGGAATTGAATCAATGCTAAGACCTAACATTCGTTAAAGCCCTGCCGATCTCTCAAATCATTTACCAATCTCTCAAAGCCGCTGCCGAATTTCCGGACCCGTCGGGTATATCCCTGATCTCTGTTGATAAATGAAGTGAACTAGCATTAGATTTTTTTTTACCAGTTTTATTGCCGATCTCTTTGAAGATTAAGAGCTAAGGTTTTGGTTCGGTTTAACGAGGGTTCCGATCTTAAGTTTTCAAGTTAAATTTTCAATTTTAATCAAGTCCACCGATCTCATGCTTATGGTGCTTTCCGATCTCTTATACTTAGATTAATAATTGCATTTAAGTTCTTGTCTTGCTGTGCTCACACAATCAAATACTCAGATAAACAATGGTTTAAAATTTTCCGATCACAACCATTCATTGAACAAAGAGGCATTCCATTTCATTTCATAATTTGTACAAGTTATTCGGCTGGGGGTGCCTGATTTACATTCTGCTCACTCTCTCTCTCACCCTCGGCTTCCTCCTCACTGTCCTCATCGTCGCCCTCAGGAGCCAGGTCGGCCATCCAGGAGAAGTCCTCTTCAGGGTAGCGCTTCTGGAGTTCGGCCAAGAGGTCCTTGTGAGCATTCACATAGGCTCCGGCTATCCCTGTCACCATCTCTTCGTCTTTCTCCTTAAGCTCCTCATCCTTCGCCTTAAGCTCCTCGTCTTTCTCCTTGAGTTCCTCTATAAGTTGAGCGACCTGATCGGCTTCGTTGGCGTGAAGCACCTGGACTTCCCCAAGAGCACGGTCCCTTTCAGCCAGGACACGAGTCTGTTCGGCCAGCCTGTCTTCATAGTACTTTGCCCGTCCCTCAACTTGAGATATATAATCCCGAGCGGATGAGAGTTGGGATCGGAGGGAAGCCAATTCCTGATTTTTCTTCCCGATTTCCATACCCAGACGCTGGACCTTTTCCCAAACCATGGTCTGATTCACCAGGCACTCCACATTCAGACTCATGGAGTGAGTCAAGATGTCATCAAGGCTGCTCGAGGATAGCCTGTCCCAATCCTCCCGAAGAAAGATGGAAGACCCCAAGACTTGGGCAAAACTGGGGTTCTCCCGTACAGTCCGGTTATTCTTCAAAGACTCCATTAACTTCTGGGCGCCACGAGAGGAGGTCCTCCCAGAAGATTGAGAAGGCCCCCTTTCCGTGCTTGGGACAACTGAAAGAGGTGGAGGCTGCTCTTCAGTTCTAGGAGGAGATCGAACAGCTTCTGAGGTCGGCGGACCCGAAGGTTGAGGCGGGTCTCTTTGTATCTCCCCAGGCTCATGACCGGGTGTTTGAAGTCATTCCGAACGCTTCATCTCCTTTATCTTCCGGGAGATCTCTCTTTCCTTCTTCCGCTTCCTAGAACCCTCACCACCCGCCATACCTGCACAAAGAAAAGGTTAGTGAGATCGCTAAGGTCGTGAGAACTGAGATATAGAAAATACCAATGCCGAGGTCAGAGAGCGAAAGTTCGCGGTCTTGGCCGGTGAGAAGTTGAATAGTCAAATGGTGCAGCATGGTAGTCATCGCATCCAAACAAGAATACTTTTGAGAGGCGGCCTGACTCTTGAGATCCATCACTATTAAACTTTCCTCGACTCAGGGTAATGTGCCTCGAAGCAAGGGCCCCGGTACCACCACCACGGGGAAGTCCTCAAAGCTTTCGGATCTTTGCTCCTCGAATGAAGAAGCAGTTCTTCCAATTCTTAAGGGATGAGGCGGATCGGAAAAGAACTCAGAATGAGGCTTCGCCTAAAAGAACCAGTGTTCGTCATCCTTTCGCGAGTTAGTCTGGCAAATTTCGGCGAACACCTTAGCCGTAGGTCCGATTCCCTTAGCTCAAAGATAGACCTCGGAAGGCTACCAAGATCCGCCACGAGTTGGGGTGAATTTGAACAATGCATGCTCGGTGAAGTTTTAGGACCTCCTTGTAGAAATCGTCTAGAGGAACCTCGGACCGGCCTTTAAGCGTTCCTCGTACACCATAACCATGTCATTCTCTTCAAAGGAGTGATCGACACGAAGATCGCCGTGGCACTTGATTAGCTCGCATTTAATCGGCCGAATGTTATATTCTTGGCTAAACGATTGCAGATCGGATTCTCGAAGAACCGACGATAGCTCGTCTATAGGGAGAGTCTCTCTCCCTGAAGAAGGTGCGAGCCTCGATGGTATGACCCGCCCACGAGTTGGAGCGGAGGCCCTGGGAGGTTCTTGTTGAACGCTTGGCCCGACTGCCTCTTCTTCATCAGACGATGACCACGAGAACTGAATCGAAGGAGGGCTCGCCGCTCTCTGACCTTCGGCACCGTTCATTTTCAAAAGAAACAAAGAATTTAAATTAAAAAGAGGATCAAAGCCCTTACCGAGTCCGATCGGCGTCGGAAGAACTTGAGAAAACGAGAACTTGAAGTTGTGAGCAGGGATTGAAAATGGAATGAGAGAACAAGCGGCTAACCCTCCCACCCCTATTTATACTAGTCCGAGCATTTAATGCTCGCGAGGTTCTAGGCGCATCGATTGGTGGGACTCGGCGGTTGTTCGACACTTCTCTCAAATATCCGAATGTTCAGAGATCGGTTAATTGGAGATCGGCATAATAAGTTAAATATTTTGAATAAAGGATCAGTTAAGTGTCATTCAGGTAAAGAACCAGATCGGATAACCACTTTAGAGATCGGGAAAATAATCAATGCAAAAATAATAAGATGATAACCGATAAAATAAAGTCTTTATTTTCAAAAGATCGGATTACATCATTTGGGCGATCTCTAGGGATCGGATTACACTAACATTGGATCACATCATTTCTGTGATCTCTAGAGATCGGATTGCATTGAAAATAAAATACATCATTTGGGCGATCTCTAGGGATCGGACTACAATAAAGGTCTAACTACATCATTTGGGCGATCTCTAGAGATCTGATTACATTTTAGGATTACATCATTTGGGCGATCTCTAGAGACCGGTGGAACATCCTATCTAAAAGGCCTATGTCAAAGCCTAGTCTCGTGGCTGAATCAAAAGATGTGTTTGACCAGGAGACCGGCTGTTGGCATCGGATAGATGTGCAGCTCAGATGGGGTGACTATGACTCCCATGAAGATGAGAGATATCGTCACCGATGTTACCACCCGAAACCGACCATTTGGAACACCCAATGTGGAGGAAAACCGCTGTCGGAACACTCAATGTGATGAGAAACCGAATGAACTCAGTTGAGCGACTCGAGATCGGTACAACCAAGGTCCGCAATACAGATCGGTCAAATCCAGTCCTCTCACCATCGTCAGTTAAGGTCATTCGATCACCGGGATCGTGAATTTTCAGTCGGTGAGTAAAGAAGTTCATCGGAAAAAGATCAAAGCCACAGTTATAGCCAGAACTTCCACCGGAGCAGCTAGAACAGGGAAAGTAAGAAAAGAAGAGAGGAAAATCAGATGAAAGAAATGTCTCTGTCGACAGGAGTATATATAGGGGAAAATGAGCATTTATTCTTTGAGTAAAACGGCTTAACGCTTCGGGAATCGAGGGACAATTAATACTTTGACCAGACCGGACCTGAAGAAGGGAAAAGATCGGAATAGTAGATCGGAAGGTGGGAGACCAGCATGAAAGGTCGGAAAGAACATGTGAAAAAGATCGGAAAGAGGAGGGATCGGTAGGCAAAAAGAATAAGACAAATTCCAATAACCGTCGCCGAATCGAGCCGAGGTAGTTAAGGCGTTGCGCAGGCAGATCTCGCCGCACGCCTAAGAATCGCCCAATGCACGTCGACAGTGCGGTATGTCATGACAGTCCTGTACATCCTAATCTCCACCATTGATCCCACTTGTAGGACAAACCCGAACCCTTAGATCAAGAGAGAAGACGACAGCACGGTGTCTTTCGCTCTTAACCCTCGGATCGTTAGGACAAGGAAATTTGGGACCGTCAGATGGAAAGAAGAAAAGGACAAATATTATGAAGAGTGATCTCAACCATTCATTTTGATTCTCTTTAATTCCTGAACCTCCGATCATGTCCTTCGAAATCTCGACCCTCCATCTCCCTCAAATAAATCCTGACCCTTCACGAAGAGCACCCGATTCCTATAAATACCTGCATAAAAACTGCTTCAAAGGGCGGGCAAAAAAATAGACAAGAGGTCATTATTATAGCAGAGGAACTCAAATTTCATTTAGTTTGCTACTGCTACTTAGAAGTGTCAATCAAAAGACTTTTGAAACAAGTTTTCAAGTGTTTTTCTTGAAAAGATTCGAATCTGGAACTCTACATTTCCAGTTTGTTCATTATCTGGTCACACTCTCACTTTCTACCTTTTATCATTTCTGTCCAAGCTCAACTTCATTCCAATCGGTTCTTTTCATCTTTATCTGATCTCATTATAGCTAAGAACACTCCAGGTTCACGAGGAACACCACCTCGTGCCAATCAATCCTTGCCTTATCACTATTTGGCACCCCATAGTTATTTTAGTAGCTTTGGCTCCTTATGTAAGAGCTCATACTCTGCTTTATTAAGTGCTTACATTTACTTTCTGCATTTTCTTTGTTCTTCTCACATCTGTGACTTCCTACTTTTGCACAAACGATCCCCAAAGAATGTTACTGTAAGAGCTCATATCACTGTTTTATCGAGTGTCTACATTTACTTTCTGCATTTTCTTTGTTCTTCTTACATCTGCAACTTTCTTCAAGACTATTTTTGCACAAACAATCCCCAAAGAATGACACTCTCAAATCATCTATTTAGTGATCAGTTCATTTTTATTAATCTTCATCTTTTTTTTGAAAGCAAGTTTTCTAACTCCTAGTAGTATGTAAGTGGTTGGGTAAACGTAGGTAACTGCAACTTCGGGGTCTCTTTTAAAAAAGAGAACATGAATAACACGTCAGGAAGATAGCCAAACTATTAGGCTGACGTAAACAGCAATTCGACAAAGATGTCATAAAGTGGAATAAGACCAAAGTAAACGAAACAGAGTAGATCGGTCATTAATAGATATCGGTAAAATGAATGCATGGAAGGTCGGTAAATCAAGTCTAGTTTTCCCTATCTAGTCAAAAGGTATCGAGAAGCCTTATCCCCAGCATCTTAGAACGCCAGAATCTTTAGCTTTAGGTTCTTATGTCATGTAGTTGAAATTAAAAATCCAGGAGATCGGAGAAATCCCTTCCAGGCTCTCACAACTGAAAGAGATCGGAAGAGAGTTCTTATCCGGTCTCAATCCAAAATTTTAATAAACGTAAAAAGAGATCGGAGGAGAGTTCTTATCCGGTCTCCCTTCAAAATTTTAATAAACATTAAATGGGGATCGGAGGAGAGTTCTTATCCGGTCTCAACTCAAAACATTAATAAATGACTATAAAGGAGATCGGAGGAGGTTTCTTATCCGGTCTCCCCTCAAAATTTTAATAAATAACTTAAAAGAGATCGGAGGAGGGTTCTTATCCGGTCTCCCCCCAAAATTTTAATAAACATCTTAAAAGAGATCGGAGGAGAGTTCTTATCCGATTCTCACACCCGTACACTAAGGTTGTCTCATTTACTTATGTATCTGGGTGATCCAAATTTAGTGAAAAATCAAATATTCCTTTTACCAAAAGGATTAACATTGCCGTCTAAGCCCTCCTAACTAATTTATAAAGGACGCAGAATTAAATCTACTTACCCTTATTAAGGGACGAGGTGGGGTGCCTAACACCTTCCCCACCCGTTTACGGACCCCGAACTTAGAATCTCTGTTTTGAAGTGGTTTCATTTTTAATTTAACGTCTCAAATGGTTTTCTTTAGTTTCCCTCAAAACTAAGGTGGCGACTCCTCACTTTTTCCCACTTCGGTGAGTGATCGTCCAGGCGACCGCAAAATCTATTGCGACAATGTGTCTAAATTGTTTTATCATTATTGAAATATAAATAGAAATATTTTATTTTAATTTGAATGAAATTGAATTATATTATTGATGATGTTGAATTTTGGAAATTGAGAAATGATGTTGAAATTGGTTGGGATGGATGTTGAATTGATGAAGTTGTTGAGAAAAATCTTTGGAAGTGCTTTTTACAGGTATTTGAAGAACTGTTTTCTCAAAATACAGATGGCACTCTGCCGAAATTTTTATAAAATTTGCGAAAAAAATAAAATGGAACAAAAATTTTATCTAGTTTTCAAACTCTAATCAAATGTTTTAATACCAAGTAGAAAATGCTCACCACTTATGAAAGTAAGAAAATTGTTTTAAAATCCCTTGTAGGGTACTTAATGAGTTATCGGTAGGTGAAGTTCGGTAGTTCATTAGGTATTTTACGGGATCATGTTATGCCTTACAGAGGGGTAAGGTGTGACACTACAACTCTAGGAAATCCAAATCAATGGGCATCACTAGTCCAGCATTACGATACATGCATCGGTTCGCTACCCACACCATCATGGGCCGTGGCGACAACCTTGGAGTTGTCAATGCCAGTGAGCTATTTTTTCTATGTTGCATGGTCACCGAGCAGCAGTGCAGCACTGGCTTTTTCTTGTGCAACCATCTCCGATGCCTTTGCCATTAGCCTACTGGGAACATAGTGCTTGGAGGCCTTGTCACCACCATTACCCTCCACTTTGGCTTTGTTCTAGGACATCACAGACTGCGATTTGTTACTAGAACATCGAGAATTGATCAAACTATCTATATATCCATAGGGATATGTAAGAAGGTGGGCAACAATGCTACTTGGTGGATGCCGAAGGAAACACCATCCCTCAGAGAGACGAGGCAAGGGAGGGACCCGGTGAGACTTTACAGCCTCAAGAAGAAGGGCAAGGGTGAATGTTCGAAGAGTCCCCTGTTCGAGTGCCTCCATACACACCACCACCGACAGACCCGGTCCTTGCATACCTGCAGCGCATGGAAACCACAACATACGATAAGATGCGAGCTATCGAGGACAGCCTCCAGGAAGCACACAACAAGCTAGACATTCTAATGGACAAACTAGATGAAGAGGATGAGGAGGAAGAGGAGCAAGGATCACCAGCATCACCATTATCATCATCAGAGGCCTTTTAGAGATAGGACTATAGGATAGGATATTTATTATAATATCTTACATGCCTTAGTCCTAACTTGCAACCATAGGTCTCTTTTATTTGCTTTATGTTCAAAAATTTTCCATGCTTATTAAATATTATGCTTCCTTAAAATTTTTATACGCTTGATCTGATCTTGCACATTATATTGACATTGAGGACAATGTCTGCTTTGAGTTTGGGGGGGATACATTTGCACTTGCATATCATTACATGCACATCATTGCATTGTTTAAATTCAGCTACATTATTCTTGTGTATCAAAATTTTCGAGAATTTTTGAAAATTTTTGGATTGTAAATTGTGAAACTTAGCACTATAACCAAATTTTTTGTAAGCTAATAATTGGACTCCACGGGATAGAGGAATGAACATATCTAGATAGGTAAAAAGGGATTCTAACATGTTGTTTGTGAAGAAACTAATCTCTTTTATGGAACTAGACTAGCTAAACCTCTTCATAACTATTAATTTATCACATTGAACTTGTAAAATTAGGAGAACAAATTTTGAAACACAAGCAAACTCAAAAAATTGCCTCACTAGCTTTAGAACATATCTCTCGGACCTATCGAGGCGAAATCCTAGCATATGTTTGATGAACAAATGATTAAGGCATTCTTTGATACAGCCTTACTAAGCCTTAGCCACCCCTAAATTAAAATGTATATCCCTTGTAGCCAACTTGAAGCCTATGTTCATCCCTTAAAATTTATTGCTTACCCATGTTATTCACCTAGCCCCTAACCTAAACAACTACCATACCCTTTTGAGGAAGCAAAATGCATGAAGAAAATGAAGAGAGGATGTGAAACTCAAGAAAGAATGCGAGTGTGCAATTGAAGCTAAAGAAAAATTTGCCTTTCCAACCCAGCAAAAGCAATGAGTTTGGGGGAAAAGGACAAAAAGGAAAAAGAAAAGAAGTCCCAAGATAAGTGTCACGGAAGCATGCTTGACAATATGAAAAGCCAAAAGCCTTTCCTCTCGACACAAAATATGTAGAAATGAACTCAGTATGCTTGGATTTTATGCATACATGCTATCCTTATATTTGCGTTCCCTAAAAACCTTTCATTGGCAACTAAATTTATCCCTCTGGCCCCATTACAACCCTTTTAAAGACCTTTTGATCTTTTGAAAAAGCACATGCTACATTAGTGGAGATAAAAAAATTGACATATGCCTATGGAATTAGAATTGAAATACTTCATCTCAATTACTTATGAAAGAGACAGATTTGGGGGAGTTAGTGTTTCTTAATTCTATCCCGATAAAACAGGTTGTTTGTGGCCTATTAATGGTCTTTTATAGAGGAATAATTAGTCAAAACACCATGAAACGAGGTGAAGTTCCAAATAGGCAGCTGTTAGAACCCTTATGCCTTGAAAGAGGGGAGTTGGTATGAAGGTTAGAGGAGTTCAATTCTATGCTTATTAAATTGATGGTTGTATTCCTAAATATCCCCTGAAATGTGCTTTAAAACAGAGTTTTATTTTACTTGAGGACAAGCAAAAGTTTGAGTTTGGGGGTATTTGATACACTTGAATTGTATAGATGTTTTTAAGCACATTTGTATTCTAAATCATAGCATTTAAGCAAGCATTTTCATGCATAGTAGTTGATTTCATTAGTTTTCATAAATTCTATTACCAAGCCCTTTATTCCATATTTTCTGCATTATTTCAGGTTTTTGGGTGAAGCCCCGAAGGATGGGAGTGCAAAGGAAAGCTTTGAGAGGTAAAAAAAAAAAAAAAAAAAAAGAATTGCTGCTGATACAAAGTACACGGGTCGTGTAAACCAAGCCCCAGACCCGTGTAACTCTCTACCAGAAGAAAGCTAAGAGAATCGATGAGAAACACAAGTACATGGGTCATGTAAGTAGACCGTGTAATTTGCAGGGACCCGTGTAAGTCTCTGCCGAGCGCAACCTTGAAGAACCTTATGGGAACAATAGTAAACGGCCCGTGTAATCAAGCCCGTGTAGTTGGCACAGACTCGTGTAACTTTCTATGCCAAAACAAGACCACGCGATTCTCGTCCAGCAAGTTACACGACCCTACTTTGCGAGACTCGTATAGTGACACACGGGCTGTGTACTATGCTGTAGCCTATTTTCTGACTCAAATTCCCCTCCTATTTTCTGATTCAAATGAGACTCCTAAAGCCTTTTGAACTTAAAATGACCTAACCCTAGAGCAACCAATATAAATAGGAAAGAAAACATTAGGAAAGGGGGTCGGTCACTGTCATCGGGACTGCTGCTGAAGGTTGCTGTTGTCGGACTCTACATCAGTACCAAAAGAAGTTTTCTAGCTGAAGCTCCACAAGATCAAAGCTACAAACTCTCTTTGGTTCCTCCGTTTCATCTTCTTAGATAGATTTTTACTATTTTATTTCTTCTGCATAACTCTCTTTTTATTGTTTTTACTTTTTATCATGACATTTGCTGAACTCACAATGAGTGAGTAGTTTTCTTATTCTAGATTTGGGAGAGTAGCTCTTATAATTATTATTATGGATGAGCACTGAGTTTTATTTATTGGATTTGAGATTCATTTCTTGATTTAATTTTTTGCGATCTTAATGCATGCTATGTGTTGGTACCCACTTAGTTATGATTGTAGATGTTAATTGAAGGACTGAAAGGTTAAGATTAACATTAGAAAATCAAGATCTTGAACCTAGGAATTCTGACCTAGACATAGGCTGATACCTTTGTGGTACCTAAAACTTGGTCAAAGGTCTTAAAGGATTTTAATTAATTTGATCACCATGAAAGTAGGGTTCGAGTTAATTAGAATACACCCTAGATGCCTTGAGAGAGGATTTAGGAGAACTTAGGACTGATTTCCATTAAGGAAAACGATCTTCAATTCAATAAATAAATGAGATAACATCCATAGTAAGATTCAAGTGTGAAATCTTAATTCCAGAATTGCTTCAAATAAATCATTTCATTTTAAGTTTACCATTTTAGTGTTTAAAGTTAACAAACTTCATTATCTAAGTATTCGATAGCCTGGACAGTTAAGATTTTTGTGTAGATTGGTACTTACTCAACAAAATTTCTCGTGGGATCGATACTCTACTTATCACTTTATTACTTGTTAGCGATACGTGCACTTGCGGTGATTGTAAAATAGCGAAACATAAATAGTCGAGGAACTACACCTATATTCTTTCATCTCATATACTAGGTCTATCAATTCATGTACTAAAGTATTTAAAAGAAAATATACATCTGCTAGATCTGGCTCCTCCCGAACCATGGCATATACTCGAGGTGCTACTCGGGCCTCGGACTGCTCAATAGTCTCTGTGATAGGTCTCTGTGACGTACCAACTGTCTCTAGTCTCATAGTTCATCTACCCCTCTGTGCTGCGGGGGCAGATCTCTCAGTCGGTGGTGGGACAGTGAGAGCACTCCTCTGGGGACAATCCCATAGAAAGTGATCAGTAGCTCTACATCGGAAGCATCCCCTGGTCAACAGTCGGCACTCCCCTCGGTGCCTTCTCCCATAGTGGGTACACTCTGGCACTGGGGCTGATCCCCTTACTGCTGTGTCTGGAGTACTCCCCACTGATGCTCTGGACTAGCCACCTCTCACAGTGGATTGAGACCTTTGTCTCTGGCCTTGGCCCTGGGAACCCTTGGGCCTCTTACTCTCAGAAATTGATATGCTGGACTGACCTTGTCTAGAACTTCTCTTTCGCTGCCTATCCTTCGGGACTGCTCCTCACCTCGTACTCTCTCTACATTAAGAGCTGTGGCCATTAACTGGGAGAAGTCTGTATACCCATGTGCTGCATTATAAGTCTAATATCATCATTCAGTCCATCCTCAAACCTACGGCACTGGTCTACGTCTGTAGGCATTATCTCTCGAGCATATCTACCTAACCTTACAAACTCCCTCTTGTACTCAGAGACAGTTAACTGCCTCTGCCTCAAGGTCAAAAACTCTCTCCTTTTAGCCTCTAGGTACACATGACTAATATACTTCTTTTTGAACTCAGTCAGAAAGAGATCCCAAGTAAGCACTGTCGGCTGCACTACTCTAGATACCGTATCCCGCTATTGGTAGGCTTCCTCCTGTAGTATCGACAGAGTGCACTCTAGCTGCTGCTCTGATGTACAATGTAGCTGCTTCAATGCTCTCTCAGTCTGCTCTAGCCAATGCTCAACAGTGGCTGGGTCATCTTCCTTCTTACCCATAAAATTGAAGGCTCCATATTTTCTCAATTTCTCTAGTGGGGACCGCTGTGTAGGCTGTGGCTGTGGGGTGGCTTCAGTAAACTGGCAGAGCATCTGCGTCATCTACTCCAAAAATGCCTGCTGCACTCTACTCGCAGCACCATGTGATGTCTCCTCTCTCCTGTCTCGTCTCTGACTATGGACAGGTGTATGACTACCAATCTCCTCCTCCTCAAGTCTGTAAGACCCTTCCTCAAAAGGATTGGACTCCATCAATCCTATAAAACAAATAAGAATAGATCTGCATTAGTGTCACCTCGACTCCTATATAAAGGCTCATACATGTTATGCACACTATATCTTTCTATCTATCTATGCCTAGGAATGCCTAAACCTTTGCTCTGATACCAATAAATGTAACACCCCTCACCCGTCTACAATGTAGTCGAGCAAGGTGTGCTACATTCGGTGCCAGAGCACCCTATCCTGTCTTGTCATGTACAATATTAATTTAATGTATATTTAATTATATTATCTTATGTGCAAAAAAAAAAAATTTATCACGTCTTATTTTTTTTTTAATCCCATTTCATTTTTATAGAGACCCAAACAGAGTATCCTTTATTTTATTAGTGCATGACAGATTCCATTATTTACCTATTACAAATAATTTCATATCATTTTCATATTTTCATACATCATTTTGTTGCTCATATCAATTTTTCCATGCATTATATTATATCATAGCTCATATAAAATTTCAAGAAAATAAATTTCATTTCATCCATATAAACTTCATACATCCATATAAAATTTATATACAATAATTTACAATTTATATATAATAATTTACAATTTATTTACAATCACAAAATGTACATAGTTTACTTACAATAATTAAAATGAAAAAACCTAAATATACATGAGCCCTACCAAAATGGACTGCTGAGGTGACACTGATACTATAGCAGATCTGGTCAAGATCCTAGCTAGAGTCTATTACTGCTGCTGCGACTGCTGGTGGTGGTCTCCTGTACCTACGCAAGGAAACAATCCATCGCGCTAAGCATTTCTGCTTAGTGGTGCAATAATTAAAATAAAAGTAACTAATAATTAAAATAATTATTCCATATAAAATTTAATAAATTTTTGAATTAATTACATATTTATGACACTTTGGCAGCAAACAATATATCTGGATCTTTTTATTCATATATTACATATTCAATCTTATTATACCCATATTAGTACTTTCTTCATGTATTTATTTAAACATAAAGTGTAGTACACATATTTGTGCCCAAGTAACCCATGACAGACTATAAAGACTGGATACATGGGAGTATAGTAGTTAAACATCCGTATGTTTAACATGTATACATTTGTCATGTCAGGCACAAGGCCAGCGGGCAAGCATAAAGTCAGAAATAAAATCAGGCATAATGGCCAATGGCAGGCATAAAGCTAGTAGAACAACTATCTTAGACATATATTGTCTATCAATGATTATTTCTGTGGGCAGTACTACAATTTGTAGTCCCTAATTGGTATACTAATCGATCCATACTATATAAATAATTTTAGGTATACTTTGGGCAAATTAATTTTATTAAGTTATTATATTTTCATATTATGTGCTAGTTGTATTTAATAATATTTTCATGTTACTTATGATGGGAAACATAAGTCCCACATGCATATTCATGTCACTCTTTAACAATTCATTTTGATTAACTTCATATCATATAACAAGTCATTTTATGAACCTTTCTCAATGTCCAGATTTGATGTCTGAAGTTCACCTAACAAATTGGTCAAGGTGTGGCCACTATTTGGCCACACTTCCTTCATGGAAGTTGTTCCTCTATGTCTTGTCTTTGTTTTCCAGTTTGATTCATGTCATTTGAAGTTTTAGAACTCAAGTTATAGTCAAATAACCACAACTGGTTCATGGTCTCATTCTAGGTCCAGATTCAGGCAGATTCTGGAGTAAATGTTTGTCTAATTAATTGAACATGTTACAGCCACTTTTAAGCCTAATATTCTTCATAAAAGTTGTTACCCTATGTCTTATGATTACTTAGAATTTTTAATTCCAATTTTTTAGGCCTTATAGAATTAATTATAGTAAATTAATTGGCCTAGACTCAGGTACCCTGTGTCTACAGGATTCCAGGTTTAGGTCAGTGGCTTTGACTCCCATTTTAGGGTTCTTACACTCAAATTTGAGAAAGATTTCTTAATCAAATTTGAAGCCCTATCTCTTAGGTTTCCAAAACAGTTTGGCTCATCCGATTTGGGATTTCCTAGTGGGAGATATGCTATAAACACTATTCTGGGGTCAAGTGGTGGTTTAGTCAAATTCCAAGTTTTGATATGCTGAATTGTTCTAGCAATTTGGCCTAGTTTCCTTGGGTTCTAGGTTTTGATCAAAACATCAATATTGTGGATCTATGTCTTACAAAAATTTAAGCATTGGTTTCATTGTATTTGCTATTTTTTAGACCAAGTTATGGCATTTTTTCCAAAACTGGTCAGGTAGGCTTATGTCCAGTAATTTTTGGACAATATGGTTCTGGACAGTTTTTGTGTCTCAATTTGGGTTAGTAATTTGGTTTGGTTAGAGACATTTCTGGGCTCTGTGTTCTTCATGAAAGTTATAGTCTTATGTTTAAGCTTTCCAATGGTATAAAATTCAAGTCATTTGGACCTGTCTAGAGGGAGTTATGGCCAAATGAATGGGTATTGTTCATTTGGTCATTTTTCTGGGTTCACTATATGGTCATTTGGGTTGGGACAGAATTTACGCCACTTTTTGGACCGAATTTGGGCATGGTTTCTTCATGAAAAATTTGGCATTTTGACCCTAATTTCATCTCAGCTGGTCTCATGCCAATTGGAGCAACACAATTCAAGTTATGGCAGTTCAAACAAGCTGGACCCATAGGTCTAGAATTCCTGCATGAAAAATTAACACTCCCAATTCAATTTCTCCCAACTCCCAAACTTCAATTGATATTCATAGCACTTCTAATAGTCAACAATTCATCTCAACATCATCAATTTCAAGCCATTCACAAAATTCCCAAATTGAGATCAAAACCCTAACTTCATGTTCATTTTTCATACAACTCATACCAAACTCATACTAGATTTGTAACACCCCTCACTCGTCTACAGTGTAGTCAAGCAAGGCATGCTACACGGTGTGCCGGAGCACCTAATCTCATATAATTTCATTATAGTTTTTAATTTACTTGTTTAAAAACTTTATATGAGGTTTAGGCTATTTTTACTGTTTATCAAAATTTGTCTAATTTGGAAAATTCAAAAATTTTTAATGATAATTCAGCAGAGTGCCGACTATAATTTGGACTAACAGTTCTTCTGAACCTGCCAAAAACAATTTCAATATATGCTCAAATTCATACTCATTCATAATCATTATGATTAGATAATTAATTCAAATATCATAATTCTTATATTTCATTAACTTATATAATTAGCCAATTAGGTACATAAATTTATCAAGTACTGGATATACAAATGAAATTACAGTTACTAATTCACATTACAATATAAGCAGTAATTATAATGTACAGGTTAGAAAACATGCTTAAAATGAGACCTATCTACATGCATTGCTGAAGAGGTGACAATCTTGAACTCTTTTGACACTTCTGCAGATCTGGACTCCAAAAATCTCAGTCGACAGTCTACTGGTTTTACCTTCAGTACCTGCACGAGGAAGCAATTCAATTGCACTAAGCATTTCTGCATAGTGGTGCAATAGTATAACAAGAAATAATATATACAAATAAAGAAAGAAATAAATCATAACTCGGATATCCAGGAATCAATTATTCTAACTATATTGTATTTTAAGTCTCTACGGTTCTGCAAATTGTATTTTTGTTATGTTTCTTTTGCTAATCTCTTTTACTCATTTCATTCAATGTTTAATTTAATTGTACTGAAATTTCCGTATACTTACCTTAACTTAACTGCTTGAATTGAATAATATTTTAATTGACTGCCCGTGTAGCCTATACACTGACCAGACTAGATAAACGGATATACTAGCACTGGGTACCTAGTACCTCGGGCCGTCACACCATCGGTCACAAAGTGTCTTCCAGTGTGTAAACAGTGTGGCTAAAAAGCCATATAATCAATCAGGCATTAAGCCAAGTATAATAACACAATCTGTATAGCCATAGGCTATTAAAATCATAGTATGGCATAACAAGCCATAAAACACAATATGAAGTAAAGCCATTTACAGAACAGCTATCAGAATCCTATTGGCATGCCAACCTATCCAAACTAGTCAACTAGGCAAACTAGGGCATATTACAAGATTAAATATTTATTTCTTCATGTTTAGGGTTTACTGGTCATTATACAATTCACTAGTCAATGAAAATATTGACCTTTTTAGATATCATGGATAAGTTGATTCTAGTATCAACATGTCACAATTTACAATTCAATATGCTGTCAATATAATGCAATTTACCCTTTTCACAAGTTGGCATTCATGGCCAAATTACTTCAAGCATCATTTTATGTAATGCTCAAATTCTCAGTTTTTGTGTGCTAGATTAGTCTAGTTTAAAGTCCTATTTCTCTTGGTTTTTAGCTTCTAGTCAAAGAAGCAAAATTGTAGCTCTATGTCTTATTGCACTTTGGGCAAAATTTCAGGTCACTCTGAGTTGTATAGACCAAGATATGGTCAATTTACTAAAGCTGGACAGATTGCACCTTTAGTGCAAAACTTGGTCAATTTTAGGTCACATTCAGTTCTGGCAGTTTTGTTACCCTAATTTGGGCAAGCAATTTGACTTGGTTCTGGTCATTTTTGGGCTATGGTGTCTTCATAAGAATTGTAGCTCTATGTCTTATTACACCTCTGGCAAAATTTCAGGTCATTTTGAGTTGTATAGACTAAGATATGGTCAATTTACTAAAGCTGGACAGATTGCACCTTTAGTGCAAAATTTGGTCAATTTTAGGTCACATTTAGTTCTGGCAGTTTTGTTACCCGAACTTGTGCAAGCTATTTGACTTGGTTATGGCCACTTTTGGGCTTTGGTGTCTTCATAAGAATTGTATCTCTATGTCTAAGCTATCCATGGTAAAAATTTCAGGTCAATTGAACCTGTTTTGAGTGAGTTATGGTCATCCTAATGACTACTGTTCATATGGTCAAAAATCTAGATTTGAAAGGTTGCCATTCCGGATTTGGTCATTTTTAAGGTCAGTTTCTAGGCAGAATTTTGGCAACATTTCTACATGAAAGTTAGCCTATTTGGTCCCCCCATTGGCCTCATATTAATTGGGTTCACAGTTTTGCACTTATGACCTAATTTAGGTGCTGCCAACATACACAACCTGTATTTGAACATCACACTTCCAATTTTGACAATCCTCCTCCTCCCAATACTTCAACATTTAATCATGGCACTTTTATATATAGTGTACACAATTCCAGCAAGCATTTTGGGCAGAACACTTAAGTGCTCAATGCACACAATACACCATTAATGTTTAACATTTACTTCAACCCAAATTCAATGTACAACAACACATATATCACACATACACTCCCATGGCAATTACACAAACTGCCCACCATTCAACACCATCATATTTCATTGATAAATTTCATAAACTCACACACAAATTCATGATATTTAAGGCTGCCCAACATGGCAGTTTACTAAAGCATCAAAGTCCCACTATTAAACCCTTAATTCAAGCACTAACATACACATACTTGGATATTAACTTACCACAACTTCCATTTGAGTTAATCAACCTTAATTCCCATCCATTAAATATAATAATAAGTCACTAACCATGCATTTTCATGGCTGCCAAAACTAAGATTCATCAATACTCAATCATTTCCTCAATTTTTCTTAGCAATTCAACTTACCCAAAGCTCAACACAAGGATTAGTGAAGGAAAATGGAAAGATTAAGCACTAACCTCAACTTGAGCTTGACAAATCCTTGAAATTTCTTCTTTTTCTTGCTACTCAAAGCTTTCCCAAGCTGTATAGACAAGAATTTGTGAAGGAATTTAGGAAGAAAATGGCTTGAAAATGGGTGGATTGAAGCTTGGTGTGCGTGGCCGACCATGGAGGACAATGGAGAGGAAAACCAATTCAGCTTGAAGAAAAATAAAGGTTGAAGATGACTTTTAAGTGGTGAAATCTGTCCTTAATGGCCCTTTTTATATCCCATTAAATCCAACTTAGTGGTCCACTAATTAACTTTAAACATTATAATAATTAACTTTAATTAATTCTAATTACACCCCTTTAATTTTCCTTAATTATTCTATGTATATGATTTCTAATTTTTCATGGCATTTTCAAATTTTAATACTTAATATTTTTCATGAAAATTTAGGTCAAAATTCAACTCTAAGTGTCAATTGATCAAAATGTCCCTCTTCGGGTCAAATTCGGACTTTTCTGGTGCTACCAATTTACTCTTTGTACCGCTGATTTCTTTAATTTTTGTTTTTCATTTATACTAACTTACTAATTTTTCTTTGACACTTTCAATGTCAATTACACCTCAGTAGAGCTTTAATTATGTCCCAAAAATATTTTCCTGAGTTCCCTGCCGTCCAGGGCTAGTCAACGGTCATCACCGTAACTTCCCGGTGCGGTCACCTTTCGCTACGGATTCGACTCATTTAACATAGTCACATTTTATCTCTTTTATTTTTTATTAATTTTTCTCATCATATATTTCATTATTTTATGCTTCCTCACTGTCAATTAAGTGTAGTTACAGACATTCTGACTTTTCGGCACAGACATTAGCTGTCGGAATAGTAGGATGTATGGGCTACAAAAATGAGGATGTTACAAGATTAACATATCTATCATATATGGTTATCAATAACACCCATAGACAATTTAATTCAATCAAAATTCATCAATGCTAAATGCCCTCATAGCCGCTGAAAATTAGGGTTTCAAATTCCTTATCTTTTTCTTTCAATTTCATGCAATACCAACTCCTTTCCACATACTTACAACAAGTAGAGAAGAGAGGTAAGGAAATTCTTGCAGTAACCTCAAGTTGACCAATTTCTTAACTTGTAAATCTTCAATTTCTTTTACTTTATTGGCAGCCACTAGCTTTCTCAAGGTGCAAGATCAATTTTTTGTAAAGTGGTCTAAAGGTTTTATGGTGGAATGGCATGGAAATTCAAGATTGGAAGCTTGAAGAAACATGGAAGAGGTCTTCCATGGGGTTTCAGCTAAGGTGCTTTAAGGGAGGAAGAAGAAGTTAAAATAAGATAAGAATGAATTAATTGAAGTTTTCTTATATATATATGTATGTCTAAGTTTAATTGGCTTAATATTTTAATTATGTCATCTTATGTTATGCTTACCTCATAATTCAATTTAATTTTTATTTCTGTCTTTTCCTTTTCTTTTCCCTTTTTCTATTACATAAATTCATGTTTTATATTCATTTGATGTATTTTAATTTCTCTCATTTTATTTGACATTTAGGTTAAAATTCAACTCTAGGGTTGAAATGACCAAAATGCCCTTCATTAGGCTCATCAGGTTTTTTTTTATCTATACCAATTAACTAATTTTCCTAAATTTTCTTTAACATTTTAAATATCATTTAATCTTCATAAATCCTCTAATTTTGTTCCAAAAATTATTTCCTAGGGTTCCTCACGGGTCTGGGGTTAGCAATTATCTTCACAGTTGCTTCCCAGTACAGTCACCCATCGCCATGACCTTGGCTCATTTAATCGAATTGTACTTCGCTTCTTTTACTTTTCTTTAATTTTACTTAGTCTTTATTCAGTCAATTTATGTTTCCTCACTCTAGTTTGAGTGTAGTTCCAGACATTCTGGCTGTCCGAACAGATGTTAGTCATCGAAACAGTAGAATGTATGGACTACCTAAAGTGAGGGTAAAGTGAGAGCGTTATAATATGTGTTGAAATGAAGTAAGGAAATTGAATATCAAGATAAAGAAAAAGAAAGATCCTAATAGGATAAATATTCCTAAAGATCGGTAAAATGAGTAAAATGAAAAATGAGGTTTAAGATCATTATAGGATCAACCAATAAGATGCTAGAAAGAATTAATATCCAAAATTATAATTAGCCTTCAACTAGTTCATAATTCATTAATTATATATTTTTCTTATAAGTACTACAACCATGAAATTAGTATTTTTATTTGTGTATTATATTTTCATTATATTATTGCACCACTAAGCAGAAATGCTTAGCGCGTTGGATTTTTTCACGCGTAGGTATTGAAGATAAAGCCCAATAGACATCAGACTAGGATTTTGGAGTTTAGATCTGCATCATTGTCGAATAGTGTTACCTCCTTACGCAGTGCATTTTGGTAGGGTCTACCAGACCACAGTAGTGTATTTTGTGCATTGTAAATATTTATTAAATTTTGTAATGTAAATTATGAATTTATGTAATTAAATTTGCATATGATGTAAATTAGTAAATTTGAAAATTTCATGTGTGAATTAAGTAGAATGAATGAGAATTTGAATGGTTTGATGATTTGGATTTAAGAATTATGATGAGATTATGAAGTGGAGATATGATATTATTGATGAAATTTTTAAACAGGTGATTAGTGTAATACGGCAAATGTTAATAAAACAGGGAAAACTCCGTCGGTTTCTCTATTTAAATATTCGAATATAAATAATTAAAGAAAATAAAGTAATAATGAATAAAGTATGGCAATTGAGTTTAAAAAAAAAATGACATTAAAATAAATTGTAAATAAAATAAGATAAGATAAGGTGCTCTGACATAGAATGTAGCATTCCTTGCTCGACTACATTATAGATCGGGTAAGAGGTGTTACAGCCAAAATGACCTCTGTGGAAATAAATTAATTTATTTTGAAATATATAAACGGTTGTATGTAATTTATGTGAATATTGATTGGCCTAAAGGAAAATCTATATTTAGCATGATTGCACATGCACTTGTGGTAATAAATACGTGATAATTATTTGGTTTTTGCATGTGAGTAATGAATCGGCCCAAAGGAAGATTTATTGTTCGACATGTTATCTTATTATTAGTGTTTGATTACTACATCAAGATATCACTTACAAGTTAAAATTTTGTCCAAAGATGAAATATTAATGGAGTGCCCTGTAACATCCTCACTTTAGCTAGTCCATACGCTCTCCTGTTCCCATGACCAAGGTCGGTCTGGACAGCTAGAATATTTGAAATTATAATTAGACTAGAGTGAGGAGTTATAAATAAACCAAATAATAATAAGAAAAATTAAGGAAAATTTTTAAAAATGAAATACACTAAGGTTAAATGAGCCGTAGCCCCAGTGATGAGTGACCCTAACGTGAAGTGACAGCGAGGGCCGTTAGTAACCCTAGACCCAGGGAAAAATTCATGAAAAAATTTTTGGGACCTCAGGAAAGGATTATTAGGGTTTCAATGACAATAAAATGCTAAGAAAACACAAGAAAAATTTAATCAATCGGTACACATAATTTTAGCTCATTACACCAAATGGAGGGCATTTTAGTCATTTCGTCTTCATATATGATTTTTGACCAACCTGTCCAATTAAGCACATAAATTTTATGATATCAAATATGAATAAACATTGCTAAAAATGAAATTGAAAGTGAGTATTAAAGAAAAAAAAAAGAGATAATATTGATTTAATGAGGTAAGCATGAGGTCATTTAAAATTTATGGGCCAATCAAATGCAATAAAATCACTTATAATACATTAAAAAGAAAGAAAAGAAATCAAAAACTCTAGAAAAAGCTAGCAGCCACCTTCTTCATCTTTTGGCCGAAATTCATTCCTCATCTCTCTCCTCCATTTTCATGGTTATCAAGCTTCATTTCCTTAGTTTCTTTCAACTAAACCCTAAGTGTCCAACACAAAACCTTAATATTTTATCTTAGAGAAGATTTTGGGAGCAAAAAGAAGTAAAAAGGAAGAGTTGTTGTAAGCTTGGAATTGACTCCATTCAAGGTTAGTGTCCAATCTCCTCCATTTCTTGCTTAATTCATGTTTAAGGCCATGAATCAAGTGGAAATTATAAGAAAAATAGAATATAATTTATGTGTATTCATCCTACAAGTTTGACAGCTTAGGGATGGTTAGGATTTCATTAATTTCCTTGAAACAAAGTGGTATGTGAGCTGCCCTTAACATGAGATGAGTGTTTAAACATTTAAGTGCAAGTGTAATGCATGAATGGAACTTGAAAATTTAGACACTTGAACAAAATTAGGGTTTTCTCATGTAATGGTATATGAACATTGTAATGGTCAATTAGTGACCATTTGACTATGTGTGAGGAGGAATTGAAGTGATTTAGGACAATGGAATTTAGTTTAGGCATGCTGCCCTTGGTGACCTGCAGGGCTGGGTGTGAGTCCAGCAAGTTTGGGCAGCTGTAATTTGAAAGGTGTAGGTGCAATTGATGTAAGGCCAATTGGACATGAAACTAGACCCATAATGGCACAACTTAACCCTACCCAGAAAACCAACCCAAGTTGACCTAAAAACTACCCTAATACAGGTAACCAACATGTTGTCCCTAGAAAATGACCAAATGAACAGTATTTGTTCAAATGGTCATAACTCAGTGTAGAAATGTTCAATTGACTTGAAATTTTACCAGTAGAAAGATGAGACATAGCCCTACAACTTTTATGCAGAAAATAAACCCAAATTTTGACCATAACATATTCAAAAACTGACCTGCAGTCAATGTACAAAAACAGCATAATGGATTTTGCCCAGAAATTCTAAAAAAATTGCAATCTGGCTAGTTATGGTGTTTAGGCCATAACTTAAGCTACGAAACTTAAAATGGAGTGATTCAAAAAAATGTAACTAGACATAATAAGGAATAATTTTGATGGAGAACATTTGGCCAAATTCTCACTGTAGAATGGCCTAATGGAATAGTGAACTTTAACACTCAAAACTGAACTTTCTGAATTATTCTCCATTGGTTTTAAGTATTGTTTGGCAACTAATGCCAACACTTTTGTAAACCAAAATATGGTATCTTGGTGAACTTAGGTTCAACAAATCTATTATAAATTTAAAAGTCAACCTTTGAATGAATTTAGTTCAGTGAATAGTGACCTTTACATTATAAAAATAAAAATTGAATCATTAACTGTGTAAAATGCCCTAGTATGCCTAGAATGATTGGTTTGGATAGGTTTGCATGCCAATAGGGTTCAGTTAGCAGTACTGCACATGGCATTATGCCATTATGTGATTTTATGGCTTTTAGTCATTCTGATATCAGTGTGATACTTGGCCTTGTGCCCAATGTTTACTACAACTTATTAGTCGTTCTGTTGCACACCGGGAGACACAATGTGACCGATGGTGTGATGGCTCGAGGTACTTGGTACCTAGTGCCAGTTTACCCGTTTATCTAGTCCAGTCGACTAGTATAGGTTACTCGGACAATCAAAATAAATCTTACTAAATTTTAATCAAATAATACTACAATAATTGTCAGAAACTTAATCTATAAAAATGTCAGCATACATTCTGCACATCCATTTTATTTTAGTTATTTTCTTTTATATTGGCACCACTAAGCAGAATTGCTTAGCGTGTCACTTTGCCACGCGCAGGTACTGGAGATATAGCTGGGGAGTTCAGCAGACTTCGGACCGGGTGATTAGTCAGATTTGCGCAGAGTCCAGAGTTACCTCATATCTGCAGTGCACTTGGTAGGATATTAGGATTTTGGGTTGTATTTTGTACTTTGCATTTTGTACTAGTTCTTGATTGTAATTACAAACTCATGAAATTATATGATAATGTAAATATATGAAAATTCATATTATTGTAATTATCAATATATCTTGTTATGAAAAATAAAATGTTGAGGAGTTATTCAGGAAATTAATTCAAATTGTGATGTGAACAAAATTTTGAAAATTGTGTTGAGATTTGGAGATTGAGTTGATATGTATGTATATTGGAGTTCTGGATCTAAAAGCCATATTGGAAGTGTTTTTTTTTAACAAATTCAAAAGAACTATTTTTCCTATTTACAGCTAGCACTCTGCTGGATTTTCTATAAAAATTTATGAAAAATTAAGATTAATCAAATTGTAAATAAATGATATAATTGGTAAAACTTTGCACTTGGTGATAAATAGATAAATGAATTAAGAAGGGTAAATTGTTATGGAATAAGATATGGCGCTCCGGCACACTGTGTGGCATATCTTACTCGGCTAAATTGTAGATGGGTAAGGGGTGTCACATTTAGTGGTATCAGAGCATCGATTTAGGCGTTTCTGGGCCTAGATAGCGTGCATACCATTGCATTGCATTTGTAAGTGTTGAGGTGACACTACTGCAGATCTGTTTGTTTTCTTATTTTGATTAGGATATGGATCCTACTTCTCAAAGTTCAGTTGATGAAGAGATGGAGAGTCATGCCCCACCAAGGGCTAAATCAGGAGGCAGGGGAGAAACTGCTCCACCAGTAGCTGAGGCACATGCCTAACCTCAGCTTGCGTTATTTTAGCAAATGACTGAATTTTACTGGCAAATGATGAGGGCAATTCCACCACCACAACCATAGCCACAACCTCCACTACCACCACAAAAGTCCCATCTAGAAAAACTACGAAAACATGTGAGATAGAACTGTGAGAGTGTTGAAACAGCTTCATTGCACCCATGAGCAGAACCTGGAGGGCGCTGTGTCCCTACTTCAAGATGATGCATACCAGTGGTGGGACACAGTATCCACTGAGGTGCAACCTGATTAGATTACCTGGAATTTCTTCCTCACAGAGTTTAGGAAGAAGTATTTCAGTAAAGTGAATCTAGAAGAGAGAAGAAGAGAATTTATCAGTCTGAGATAGAGACAGCTATCAGTGGTAGAATATGAGCGTAAATTTGTCAGGCTGAGCCAGTATGGGAGGCAAATAGTCCCTACAGAGGCTGAGAGGTGCAGAAGATTTGAAGAAGGGCTAAATAACAATATCAAGGTCATGATAACAGCATTAGAGATTACGGATTTTGCCAAATTAGTTGATGTTGCATTGAAAGTAGAAAGAGTCAGAATAAATGAGCAAAACAGAAGGGAAAGACAACAGAAGAGGGGTCAAGGTCAGTCCAATTCATTCTCTGCTCCCAGTAAGAAATTTAAGGGTCCTCCTGCTCAGAGTTCAGGACAACCACAAGGTCAGGGTCAATCCCAGGGACCCAGACCATAGTTCACACCTAGGAGAGGCCAGTCCACACCATTAGTGGGTAGTTCTCCAAGGACAGTGTTCAAGGGACCAGCCCCAGCATCTTCTGCCTGTCCATACTGCCAGAAGTGGCAAAAGGGGGACTATTGGTGAGTGACTAGTGCTTGCTTATGGTCTGGGTCTATAGAACATCAGATTAAAAATTGCTCAAAGAGGACTACTACAGTTGCCCCAACACAAGAAGATAGGCTTGCCCCTACACCTCAAAGGGGTAGAAAGTCCGGTAAATCTGAGGCAGCTGGTCCATCACTGAGGCCTACATCTGAGTCAGCTGAGAGGCCAGAGGCCAGAGAACCTGCCAGAGCTTATGCTATGAGAGCCCAAGAAGAGCAAGATGCCCCAAATGTTATCAGGGGTACGTTCTTCCTCTACACTTTACCTGTGCATGCATTGGTGGATCCAAGATCTACCCATTTATATATCTACATCAAGCTACCCGTAAAGAGGGGAGTTTCAGTAGAGGAGAGTGATCAAGACATTCTAGTCACAAATCCACTAGGCCACAGTGTGGTAGTGAATAAGATGTACAAAGGTTGCCCATTAAGGATTCAGGGATATGAATTCTCGACAGACTTAATTGGATTACCCTTCCACGAGTTTGACATGATTTTGGGAATGGACTGGTTATCACATCATCAGGCAATAGTTGATTGTAAACTGAAGAGGATTTCTCTGAAATCTCCTAAGGGTAATGAGATTTCAGTTGTGGGTGAAAGGACAGATTTCCTGTCCAATGTTATCTCAGCCACAGTTTCAAGTAGATTGATGAGAAAAGGCTGCGAAGCCTACCTAGCACATGTTGTTGATACTAGGCAGTTTAAGACAAACCTGTGTGATATACCCACAGTAAGAGACTTCCCATATGTGTTTCCTGAAGAATTGCCTGGTTTACCACCAGAAAGGAAAGTCAAATTTGCTACTGAGGTAATGCTGGGTACAGCACCAATTTCTATTACTCCTTATAGGATGGCACCCACTAAATTGAAGGAGCTGAAAATCTAGTTGCAGGAGTTACTAGATAAGGGGTTCATATGCCCCAGTTTGTCACCATGGGGAGCTCCGGTGCTGTTTGAGAAAAAGAAGGATGGAACCTTAAGATTGTGTATTGATTACAGCAGTTGAATAAAGTAACTGTGGAGAATAAATATCTGTTGCCCAAAATTGACGATCTGTTTGATCAGTTAAAGGGAGCCGGTGTATTTTCAAAAATTGATCTCAGATCAGGGTATCATTAGCTGAGGGTAAAGGATGCAGATGTGTCTAAAACTGCATTCAGAACCCAGTATGGGCATTATGAATTCCTAGTGATGCCGTTTGGGTTAACAAATGCACCAGTAGCATTCATGGACCTTATGAACCGTATCTTCCATCCATATGTAGATCGGTTTGTAGTGGTATTTATTGATGATATTCTAGTGTATTCCAAGACCAGGGAAGAACACGATGAACATTTGAGGATTATTCTACAAACGCTGCGCGAAAAGAAACTGTATGCTGAGCTGTCCAAGTGTGACTTCTGGATGAGTGAGATCTCCTTCCTTGGACACATAGTGTCAGCTGAGGGGATTAGAGTGGATCCCAAGAAGATAGAAGCAGTGATGGAATGGAAGCCTCCCAGAAATACAATTGAGGTTAGAAGTTTCTTGGGGCTAGCTGGGTATTACAGAAGATTTGTGAAGGGGTTCTCTCTCATAGCTGCTCCAATGACCAAGTTGTTACATAAAAAAGTGAAATTTGGCTGGAACGATAAGTACCAAGCCAGTTTTGAGAGGCTAAAGGCTATGTTGATAGAGGGACCAGTGTTAACACAGCCAGCGACGGGAAAAGACTTTGGGGTCTACAGTTATGGCTCGCATAATGGGTTACGATGTGTATTGATGCAAGAGGGAAAATTGGTCGTGTAACATCCTCCCGGTAGCAATTCCGCACAGTCTACTGTTCCGATGACCGGTGTCGGTCCGGACAGCTAGAACGTCCGGAAAAATATTCAAATCAAAGTGAGGGACCATAATTAACTCAAATATTAATGAGAAAAATTTAGTAAAAATTTTAGAAATAAAATACAGTTAAGTCAAAAGAGCCGGTGCCCAAGCGATGGGTAACCAGAGGTAAGTTGCGGTTCTCGTAACGAGGAGCCCTAGACCCGGGGGAAAAATTATAAAATAATTTTTGGGACTCTAGAGAAGGGTCATTGAGGTTTCTATGGCATTGGAATTCCAAGAAAATACTTAGAAAAATTTTTCAATCGGTACAGACAATTTTGACCCGTTAAGCCAAACGGAGGGCATTTTGGTCATTTTGCCTTCAGAGGTGATTTTTGGCCGACTTGTCCAGTTAAGTAAATAATTATTATGATCTAAAATATGAATAAATATTAGTAAAAATTTAATTAGAAATGAGTTAAAGAAAGAAGAAAGAAAAATCAAATAAAAAGACATTAATGACATAAGCTTGATGTAATTAGAATCCCTTAGCCAATCAAATTAAAGGAAGACATTTATAATACATAAATGGGCAGAAAAAGAAGACCATTTTAGAGAATTTTCTGCAGCTACTCTTCTTCCCCAATAAAACGTTTCATGCTTCTCTTTTCCCTTCTCCATTTTCATGCTTACAAAGCTTGAATCCACACCCTTTCTCACCTCAAAACCCTAAGTTATCTTCACTAAAACTTGTCCCCACATCCTAAGCAACCTCTAGGCAGCCAAAAGAAGAAGAAAGAAGGAGTTTGGGTAGCTTGAAAAATCTGCCACTTAAAGGTTAGTGCCTATTTACACTTAAATCTCTTTTAATTCATGTTAAAGACTTAAAGTGAGTAAGGTTTTGTAAATTAAATGAATGGAATCTATGTATATGGACCCTATGAATTTCGGCTGTCCTAAGGAAGGAACAAAGGTGGAGTGTTTTTGATGGTTTTAATGGACTTAGAATGAATTAGAGATTATGTTTAAGGTGTATATACACATAAATAATGAATGGAAGTGCTTAATTAGGTGTATGTGTGAATCATAAGGGAAAACTAGGGTTTTGAGAAGTGAAAAATTGACTTGGCTTAGGAAATTGTTAGAGAACATCTTAATGGTCAATTAGTGACCATTTCAGGTATGTTGACCATGAATTGGACTGAAAAATAGTATAGCCAAGTGAATGTGTAGGCTGCCTTGTTAGTGCAGCAGAGTGACTGAAAATTCAGTTCACTTGGACTGCCATAACTTGGGCTGTGTTAGTCCAATTGATGTTTGGCCAATTGTACATGAAACTAGGCTTATAATGGCACATTTTTGCTGAAGAAACCATGCCCAAAAGACTAAAGCAAAAGGACCAAAAGTTGGCCCCAATCCGGATACCCTGCAACAGCACCTGCAGAAATGACCAAATGAATAGTAACTGTTCATTTGGCCATAACTCACTGTAGAATGGTCAAATTGACCTGAAATTTTTACAGCAACAAGATAGGATATAGACAAACAACTTTCATGAAGAACATTACCCCAAATTATGCCATTAACCCATTCAAATTATTGGGCAAAGTTAAGTTATCAAACCTGCAACTCTGCAGATTTTCACTTGAGCAGTAATGTTTGGATGGCTATAACTCTCTCTAGAAAACTCGGATTTAGGCGATTCTTGAACCGATGGAAACCTAAGGTATGGTAGAACATTTCATAAGAAGAAAGTTAGACCAAATTATGAACTTAACTTGATCAAATTACTGACCAAAGTTGGACCAAAAATCTGCCAGACCCAAAATCTCAGCATGAACAGTACACGTGAACAGTAAACTTATTTTGGCCATAACTTGAGCTAAAAAACTCCAAATGGAGTGATTCAAAAAAGGAAATTCAACTAGACAAAATAAGGAGCAACTTTTATGTTTACCATTTCCTCAAATTCCCACTGTAGAAATATCAAATGGAACAATAAAGATGAAGCACCAAATCTGAAAATTTTGTTCAATTAGCATTAAGCTTAGAAATGGTATTGGCAACCAATACCAACAAGTTTTAAATACAAAATGTGGTATGTTTGGGGTGTTAAAACCAATACACCTATTTTCTATCCAAAAGTCAACATTTTTGTTGACCAATGAGGTGAATAGTGACACCAAAATCAAAAAATTGGCAATTTTGCCAAAATGACCTAAGCTTTGAGAAAGTGACCAAAACCAACAAGTTTTGAATACAAAATTTGGTATGTTGGGAGTACTAAAACCAACGTACCTATTGTTTATGCAAAAGTCAACATTTTAGTTGACTAATAAAATGAATAGTGACACCAAAACTTGAAATTCAAAATTTGAAATTAGAAATGCATCTAGGGGACTTTAAATTGCAATTGGCAATTAATACTAGCAAATGTAAAACTCAAAATGTGGGATCTTGGTGTAATAAGAATTAATATATTCATTAAGTATAAAAAGGTCAACATTTTGGTTGACTAGTAAGGTGAATAGTAATCAAAATGATTAGTGAATTAAGATGAAGACCTAGAACCAATTCTAAGCTTAAATGCTTAGAATTGTATGACAAATATGGACTATGCATCCTAGTCAAAATTGTTAAAAAGAAATTTAGGCCATAAATTTGAAATCCATGAAATATTTATGGATTACTTGAAACATGAAAAATAAGTCACCTAATTGATGTGAATAGATAGTTAGGGCATATATGCCCTTCACAAATGGAATTCATAAAATATTAGTAACTCAACTTGAAATATAAAATTTGTAATTACATAAGTAGACTCTTGAATGTATAAATGAGAAAGGAAAAATGTTTTGAATACAATGGTACATGTGAACCATTGTTTAGAATTGGGATCAATATGAATAACATAATGAATGGATAAATAAACCATATTAATGTATGAATGAGACATTAGTTCTCATTATTGTAAAGAGGAGAAGTATTTTGAGTACAATGGTATATAAGGATAATTGATGTGAATTGTGATCATATAAATGATCAAATGAATGTATGAATTATGATTGAAATTTATCATGAAATAATGAAGTTATAAAGCACAATATATTAACATTTTAAAATATCAAATACCCTAGTATACCTAACAAGATTAGTTTGGATAGTTTGGCATGCCAATAGGGTATTGTGTTAGCAGTACTGGGAAAGGCTTTATGCCTGGCTTTATGCCCGTATTCATGGCTTTTATGCCCGTATTCATGGCTTTTATGCCCGATTATGTGTTATCATGGCTTTTTAGCCATACTGACTGCATACATGGTTGATGTTCTGCGTCCCATGGTATGACGGCCCGAGGCACCATGGTGTCCAAAGGCCAACGACCGTTATCGAAATACTGTCTAGTATAGGTTACTTGGCGATCAATTAAAGTATTATTCAATTCAGCACTAAGTTAAGTTAAGTATAATGAAAATCCAAAGACAATTAAATTAAGTATTGAATGAATAAGCAAAAGAGATTAGCAAAAGAAACATAACAAAAATATAAATTACAGAAATGCATGGACTTGAAATACAATACGATAGAATAAATTATATACCCGCTAGTATTCTGAAAAGTTATAAACTAAGCACTTCCAAAGAGGAACAAACTAGTATATAAGATCGTTGATACTGGAAATACCATACCAAATTAAATTGATTCTTGAGTATCTGAATTATCATTTATTTCTTTCTTTACTTGTATATATATTATTTCTGGTTATATTATTGCACCACTAAGCAGAAATGCTTAGCGCGATGGAATTGCTTCCTCACGCAGGTACTGAAGGTAAAACCAGTAGACTGTCGACTGAGATTTTTGGAGTCCAGATCTGCAGAAGTGTCAGAAGAGTTCAAGATTATCACCTCCTCAGCAATGCATGTAGATAGGGCTCATTTTATACATGTTATGTATATTGTTCATTCCTAGCACATTGTAAATTATTTGTATATCTTGTACAAAATAAACTCATGTAATTAACCTATGAATTATGGAAGCTATTCAAAGTAAGTATTTTAGTATGTGAATTGAATTTAAGTTATAATGAGATTATACTTGTGAATATTGAGATATTGAAAATCTAATGAGATTTCTGAGAAATCTGGATAATCTTGTATTGAGATACATTATGTTTGAAAATTTTGAGACTATTAAGTTTGAGAAATTGAGTATATATTGAAATTGTCTTTGGTGTTGGAATAATCATAGTCCAAATTACAGTGACTCTTTGTCGGATTATCGTTAAAATTTTTGAAATTTCCAATTTAGTTAGATTTTGACACTTAGTAAAAATAGCCTAAATCTTCAATAAAGTTTTTGAATAAATAAATTAAGAACTGTAATGAAATCAGATAAAATAGAGTGCTCCGGCACACTGAGTGGTATAACTTGCTCGGCTACACTGTAGTCGGGTAAGGGGTGTCACAGGTCGCCTATGCTTCCAGGCAGTTAAGGCCACATGAACAAAACTACCCTACTCATGATCTGGAGCTAGCAGCAATTATCTTCGCACTGAAGATATGGAGGCATTATTTGTATGGTGAAAAGTGCTACATATATACAGACCACAAAAGTCTAAAATACTTGCCAACCCAGAAGGAGCTCAACCTTAGACAGAGGCGATGGATTGAGTTCCTAAAGGACTATGATTGTGTAATAGACTACCATCCTGGGAAGGCAAATGTAGTTGCTGATGCCTTGAGCAAAAAGTCCATCACAGTTTTAGGATCACTAAAAGCCTATCTGTCCCTAGCTCAAGATAAAGTTATTTTGGCTGAGTTACAAGTGAGGCCAAACCTACTACAGTAGATACAAGATGGGCAGAAGGCAGATGAAAAATTAATGGCTATTATGGGAAAAATCTCAGAGGGGAAGGAAACTGATTATGAGGTGAAAGCATATGGGTGTCTATACTACAAAGGAAGAGCATGTGTACCAGATGATGGGGAATTGAAGACTAGTATTCTGAAAGAAGCACACACCAGTGTTTATGTCATGCACCCGGGAAACACAAAAATGTATAATGATCTAAAGCCTCATTATTAGTGGCCTGGTATGAAGAAGGATATAGCTGACTATGTTATTAGGTGCTTGACATGTCAGCAAGTTAAAACAGAACATCAAGTTCCATCAAGATTACTATAGCCTATAAGCATACCTGAATGAAAATGGGACCGGTCACTATGGATTTTGTGAGTGGTCTACCTTTCACCCAGAAGAAGCATGATGCAGTGTAGGTGATGGTGGATAGATTGACGAAGTCAGCATAGTTTCTGCCAGTTAGGACTACCTACTCACTGGAGAAGTTAGCAGAGTTGTATATCAGTGAGATAGTTAGATTGAACAGGATCCCACTTTCCATCATATCTAATCGAGACCCAAGGTTTACATCAAGATTTTGGAAAAAGTTGTAAGAAGCCTTGGGCACACAACTCCACTTGAGCACGACTTTTCATTCTCAGACGGATGGACAGTCGGAATGAGTAATTTAGGTAAACCTAAAAATTATTTGAATTTTTACAAATAATAAATTGAAATGATAGTAACAATGTGAATTATGTGATAGATCCTTAAAGATATGCTGAGGAGTTATGTCATTGAGTTTGAGGAGAGTTGGGATAGATATCTCCTACTAGCAGAATTTGCATATAATAATAGCTAATAAGCTAGCATTTAAATGGCCCCGTATGAAGCGCTGTATGGAAGGAAGTGTAGAACCCCAGTATGTTAAACTAAATTGGGCGAAGATAAGCTGGTAGGACCAGACCTGGTGAAATAGACTGAGGATAAAGTAAATATAATCAAAGCTAATTTGAAGATTGCCTCAGATAGACAGAAATCTTATGCTGACTTGAAGAGAAAAGAGATAGAGTATGCAGTAGGTGACAAAGTTTTTCTAAAAGTCTCACCATGGAAAAAGGCACTGAGATTTGGAAGAAAGGGTAAGTTAAGCCCTAGGTTCATTGGCCCATATGAAGTCATTGAACGTGTGGGACCAGTGGCCTATCAATTAGCTTTACCACCAGAACTGGATAAGATCCACATTGTATTTCATGTGTCTATGCTAAGAAGATACCGCTCAGACCCTTCACATGTCATCTCTATGGAAGAGATTGAAATCCAACCAGATTTGACATATGCAGAAGAACCCATACAGATACTGGCTCAGGAAGTGAAGGAACTGAAAAATAAACAAATTCCACAGGTAAAAGTACTTTGGAGGCACCATAATACCGAGGAGGCAACTTGGGAAAGTGAAGAGACGATGAGGCAACAGTTTCCTCAACTATTTGCATCAAGTAAATTTCGAGGACGAAATTTTTATTAGAGGGGAAGAGCTGTAACATCCTCACTTTGGCTAGTCCGTACGTTCTACTGTTTCGGTAACCAAAGTCAATCCGGGCAGCTAGAATACTTGAAATTATAATTAGACTAGAGTGAGGAGTTATAAATAAACCAACTAATGATAAGAAAAATAAAGGAAAATTTTTACAAATGAAATGCACTAAGGTTAAATAAGCCGTAGCCCTAGTAATGAGTGACCCTAACAAGAAGTGACGGCGAGGGCCGTTAGTAACCCTAGACCCGGGGAAAACCTCATGAAAAAATTTTTGGGACCTCAGGGAAGGATTTTTGTGGTTTCAATGACAATAAAATGCTAAGAAAACACAAAGAAAATTTAATCAATCGGTAGACACAATTTTAGCTCGTTAAGCCAAACGGAGAGCATTTTGGTCATTTTGTCTTCAGAGATGATTTTTGACCAACTTGTCCAATTAAGTACATAAATTTTATGATATCAAATATGAATAAACATTGCTAAAAAAGAAATTGAAAGTGAGTAGTAAAGAAAAAAAAAACAAAAAGAGATAATATTGATTTAATGAGCTAAGCATGAGGTCATTTAAAATTTATGGGCCAATCAAATGCAATAAAATCACTTATAATACATTAAAAAGAAAGAAAAGAAATAAAAAAAACTCTAGAAAAAACTAGCAGCCACCTTTTTCTTCTTTTGGCCGAAATTCATTCCTCATCTCTCTCCTCCATTTTCATAGTTATCAAGCTTCATTTCCTTAGTTTCTTTCAACTAAACCCTAAGTGTCCAACACAAAACCTTAATATTTTATCTTAGAGAAGATTTTGAGAGCAAAAAGAAGTAAAAAGGAAGAGTTTTCGTAAGCTTGGAATTGAATCCATTCAAGGTTAGTGTCCAATCTCTTCCATTTCTTGCTTAATTCATGTTTAAGGCCATAAGTCAAGTGAAAATCGTAAAAAAAACAGAATATAATTTATGTGTATTCATCCCTATAAGTTTGGCAGCTTAGGGATGGTTAGGATTTTATGAATTTCCTTGAAACAAAGTGGTATGTGAGCTGCCTTTGACATGAGATGAGTGTTTAAACATTTAAGTGCAAGTGTAATTCATGAATGGAACTTGAAAACTTAGACACTTGAACAAAATTAGGGTTTGCTCATGTAATAGTATATGAACATTGTAATGGTCAATTAGTGACCATTTGACTATGTGTGAGGAGGAATTGAAGTCATTTAGGACAATGGAATTTAGCTTAGGCATGCTGCCCTTGGTGACCTGCAGGGCTGGGTGTGAGTCCAACAAGTTTGGGTAGCTGTAACTTGAAAGGTGTAGGAGCAATTGGAGTAAGGCCAAATGGACATGAAACTAGACCCATAATGGCATAACTTTGGTGAAGAAACCCTACCCAGAAAACTAACCCAAGTTGACCTATAAACTACCCTAATCTGGGTGACCAACATGCTGTCCCTGGAAAATGACCAAATAAATAATATTTGTATGGTCATAACTCAGTGTAAAAAAGTTCAATTGACCTGAAATTTTACCAGTAGAAGGATGAGACATAGCCCTACAACTTTCATGAAAAAAACAAACCCAAATTCTGACCATAACATGTACAAAAACTGACCTGTAGTCAATGTACAAAAACAGCATAATGGATTTTGCCCAGAAATTCTGAAAAAATTACAATGCTGCCAGTTATGGTGTTTAGGCCATAACTTGAGCTAAAAAACTCCAAATGGAGTGATTCAAAAAAAGAAATGTAACTAGACACAATAAAGAACAATTTTGGTGAAGAACATTTGACCAAATTCTCGCTGTAGAATGGTCTAATGGAATAGTAAACTTTAACACTCAAAACTGAAATTTCTAAATTATTCTCCATTGGTTTTAAGTATTTTTTGGCAACTAATGCCAACACTTTTGTAAACCAAAATGTGGTATCTTGGTGAACTTAGGGTTAAAAAATCTATTATAAATTAAAAAGTCAACGTTTGAGTGAATTTAGTCAAGTGAATAGTGACATCTACATTATAAAAATAAATAATTGAATCATTAACTGTGTAAAATGCCCTAGTATGCATAAAATGATTGGTTTGGATAGGTTGGCATGCCAATAGGGTTCAGTTTGTAGTACTGCACATGGCATTATGCCATTCTATGATTTTATGGCTTGTAGCCATTCTGATATCAGTGTGATACTTGGCCTAGTGCCCAATGTTTACTATAGCTTATTAGCTGTTCTGTTGCACACCGGGAGACACAATGTGACCGATGGTGTGATGGCCCGAGGTACTTGGTACCCAGTGCCAGTTTACTCGTTTATCTAGTCCAGTCGACTAGTATAGGTTACTCGGGCAATCAAAATAAATCTTACTAAATTTTAATTAAATAATACTACAATAACTGCCAGGAACTTAATCTATAAAAATGTTAGCATACATTCTGCACATCCATTTTATTTTAGCTATTTTATTTTATGTTAGCACCACTAAGCAGAATTGCTTAGCGTGTCGCTTTTGCCATGCGCAGGTGTTAGAGACATAGCTGGAGAGTCCAGCAGACCTCAGACCGGGTGATTAGTCAGATTTGTGCAGAGTCCAGAGTCACCTCATATCTGCAGTGCACTTGGTAGGATATTAGGATTTTGGGTTGTATTTTGTACTTTGCATTTTGTACTAGTTCTTGATTGTAATTACAAACTCATGAAATCATATGATAATTTAAATATATTAAAATTCTTGTTATTGTAATTATCAGTATATCTTGTTATGAAAAATAAAATGTTGAGGAGTTATTCAGGAAATTAATTCAAATTGTGATGTGAACAAAATTTTGAAAATTGTGTTGAGATTTGGAGATTGAGTTGATATGTATGTATATTGGAGTTCTGGATATGAAAACCATATTGGAAGTGTTTTTTTTAACAGGTTTAAAAGAACTGTTTTTCCAATTTATAGCCGACACTCTACCGGATTTTCTATAAAAATTTACTGAAAATTCAAATTAATCAAATTGTAAATAAATGATATAATTGGTAAAACTTTGCACTTGGTGATAAATAAATAAATGAATTAAGAAGGGTAAATTGTTATGGAATAAGATATGGCGCTCCGGCACACTGTGTGGCATATCTTGCTTGGCTACACTGTAGATGGGTAAGGGGTGTCACATTTAATGGTATCAGAGCATCGATTTAGGCGTTTCTGGGCCTAGATAGCGTGCATACCATTGCATTGCATTTGTAAGTGTTGAGGTGACACTGATGCAGATCTGTTTGTTTTCTTATTTTGATTAGGATATGGATCCTACTTCTTAAAGAGTAGTTGTTAAAGAGGTGGTGAATCATGCTCCACCAAGGGCTGAATCAGGAGGTAGGGGAGAAACTGCTCGACCAGCAGCTGAGGCACCTGCCCAACCTCAGATTGTGTTATTTCAGCAAATGACTGAATTTTACTGGCAAATGATGGGGGCAATTCCACCACCTCCGCTATAAAAGTCCTATCTGGAAAAACTACGAAAACATGGGGCGGTAGATTTCTTTGGGAAGAAGGAGGATGACCCCATGACAGCTGAAAATTGGCTGGATAGAACTGTGAGAGTGTTGAAACAGCTTCATTGTACCCCCCAAGTAGAACCTAGGGGGTGTTGTGTCCCTACTTCAAGATGATGCATACCAGTGGTGGGACACAGTATCCACTGAGGTGCAACCGGATCAGATTACCTGGGATTTCTTCCTCACAGAGTTTAGGAAGAAGTATGTCAGTAAAGTGTATCTAGAAGAGAGAAGAAGAGAATTTATTAATCTGAGATAGAGACAGCTATCAGTAGTAGAATATGAGCGTGAATTTGTCAAGCTGAGCCGGTATGGGAGGGAGATTGTCCCTACAGAGGCTGAGAGGTACAGAAGATTTGAAGAAGGGCTAAATGACTATATCAAGGTCATGATAACAGCATTAGAGATTATGAATTTTGCCAAATTAGTTGATGCTGTATTAAAAGTAGAAAGAGTCAGAATAAGTGAGCAAAACATAAGGGAAAGACAGCAGAAGAGGGGTCCAGGTCAGTCTAGTTCATTCTCTACTCCCAGTAAGAAATTTAAGGGTCCTCCTGCTCAGAGTTCGGGACAATCACAAGGTCAGGGTCAGTCCCAGGGACCCAGACCACAGTTCACACCTTGGAGAGGCTAGTCCACACCATCAGTGGGTAGCTCTCCAGGGACACTATTCAGGGGACCAGCCCCAGCATCTTCTGCCTGTCCATACTGCTAGAAGTGGCATAAGGGGGACTATTGGCGAGTGACTAGTGCTTGCTTATGGTGTGGGTCTACAGAACATCAGATTAAAAATTGCTCGAAGAGGACTACTACAGTTGACCCAACACAAGCAAATAGGCCTTCCCCTACACCTCAAAGGGGTAGGAAGTCTGGTAAATCTAAGGCAGCTGATCTATCACTGAGGCCTACATCTGAGTTAGCCGAGTGGCCAGAGGCCAGAGCACCTGCCAGAGCTTATGCTGTGAGAGCCCAGGAAGAGCAAGATGCCCCAGATATTATCAGGGGTACATTCTTCCTCTACACTTTACCTGTGCATGCATTGGTGGATCCAGGATCTACCCATTCATATATCTGCATCAAGCTACCCATAGAGAGGGGAGTTTCAGTAGAGGAGAGTGATAAAGACATTTTGGTCACAAATCCACTAGGCCACAGTGTGGTAGTGAATAAGGTGTATAAAGGTTGCCTGTTGAGGATTTAGGAGTATGAATTATCGGCAGACCTAATTGAATTACCCTTCCACGAGTTTGACATGATTTTGGGAATGGACTGGTTATCACGTCATCAGGCAATAGTTGATTGTAAACTGAAGAGGATTTCTCAGAAAACTCCTGAGGGTAATGAGATTTCAGTTGTAGGTGAAAGGACAGATTTCCTGTCCAATGTTATCTCAGCCACAGTTGTAAGAAGATTGATGAGAAAAGGCTGTGAAGCCTACCTAGCACATGTTCTTGATACTAGGCAGGCTAAGCCAAACCTGTGTGATATACCCACAGTAAGAGACGTCCCAGATGTGTTTCCTGAAGAATTGCCTGATTTACCACCAGGAAGGGAAGTCAAATTTGCTATTGAGGTAATGCCGGGTACAACACCAATTTCTATTGCTCCTTATAGGATGGCACCCACTGAATTGAAGGAGCTAAAAGTCTAGTTGTAGGAGTTACTAGATAAGGGGTTTATACCCCCCAGTGTGTCACCATGGGGAGCTCCGGTGCTGTTTTTGAAAAAGAACGATGGAACCTTAAGATTGTGTATTGATTACTAGCAATTGAATAAAGTAACTGTGAAGAATAAATATCTGTTACCCAGAATTGATGATCTGTTTGATCAGTTGAAGGGAACCGGTATATTTTCAAAAATTGATCTCAGATCAGGGTATCATCAATTGAGGGTAAAGGATGCAGATGTGTCTAAAACTACATTCAGAACCCAGTATGGGCATTATGAATTCCTAATGATGCCATTTGGGTTAACAAATGCACCAGCAGCATTCACGGACCTTATGAACCGTATCTTCCATCCATATCTAGATCGGTTTGTAGTGGTCTTTACTAATGATATTCTGGTGTATTCCAAGACTAGGGAAGAACACGATAAAAATTTGAGGATTGTTCTGCAAACCCTACAAGAAAAGAAGCTGTATGCTAAGCTGTCCAAGTGTGACTTTTGGATGAGTGAGATCTCCTTCCTTGGACACATAGTATCAGCTGAGGGGATTAGAGTGGATCCTAAGAAGATAGAAGCAGTGATGGAATGGAAGCCTCCCAGAAATATAACTGAGGTCAGAAGTTTCTTGGGGCTAGCTGGGTGTTACAAAAGATTTGTGAAGGGGTTCTCTCTCATAGCTGCTCCAATGACCAAGTTGTTATATAAAAATGTTAAATTTAGCTGGAACGACAAGTGCCAAGCCAGTTTTGAGAGGCTGAAGGATATGTTGATAGAGGCACCAGTGTTAACAAAGCCAATGACGGGAAAGAAAGGACTTTGTGGTCTACAGTGATGCCTCGTATAATGGGTTAGGGTGTGTATTGATGCAAGAGGGAAAAGTGGTCGCCTATACTTCCAGGCAGTTAAGGCCACATGAACAAAATTACGCTACTCATGATCTGGAGCTAGTAGCAATTATCTTCACACTGAAGATATGGAGGCATTATTTGTATGGTGAAAAGTGCTACATATATACAGACCACAAAAGTCTAAAATACTTGCCAACCTAGAAGGAGCTCAACCTTAGACAGAGGCGATGGATTGAGTTCTTAAAGGACTATGATTGTGTAATAGACTACCATCCTGGGAAGGCAAATGTAGTTGCTGATGCCTTGACCAGAAAGTCCATCACAGCTTTAAAATCACTAAAAGCCTATCTGTCCCTAGCTCAAGATGGAGCTATTTTGGCTGAGTTACAAGTGAGACCAAACCTACTACAGCAGATACAAGATGGGTAGAAGACAGATGAAAAATTAATGGCTATTATGGGAAAAATCTCAGAGGGGAAGGAAACTGATTATGAGGTGAAAATAGATGGGTGTCTATACTACAAAGGAAGAGTGTGTGTTCTAAATGATGGGGAATTGAATACTAGTATTCTGAAAGAAGCACACACCAGTGTTTATGTTATGAACCTGGGAAGTACAAAAATGTATAATGATCTAAAGCCTCATTATTGGTGGCCTGGTATGAAGAAGGATATAGCTGACTATGTTATTAGGTGCTTGACATGTCAGCAAGTTAAAGCAGAACATCAAGTTCCATCAAGATTACTACAGCCTATAAGCATACCTGAATGAAAATGGGACCAGGTCACTATGGATTTTGTGAGTGGTTTACCTTTCACCCAGAAGAAGCATGATGCAGAGTGGGTAATAGTGGATAGATTGACGAAGTCAGCACATTTTCTACCAGTTAGGACTACCTACTCACTGGAGAAGTTAGCAGAGTTGTATATCAGTGAGATAGTTAGACTGCACAGGATCCTACTTTCCATCATATCTGATCGAGACCCAAGGTTTAAATCAAGATTTTGGAAAAAGTTGCAAGAAGCCTTAGGCACACAACTCTACTTTAGCACGGCTTTTCATCCTCAAACGGATGGACAGTCGGAACGAGTAATTTAGGTAAACCTAAAAATTAATTGAATTTTTATAAATAATAAATTGAAATGATAGTAACAATGTGAATTATGTGATAGATCCTTAAGGATATGCTGAGGAGTTGTGTCATTGAGTTTGAGGAGAGTTGTGATAGATATCTCCCACCGGCAGAATTCGCATATAATAATAGCTACCAAGCTATCATTCAAATGGCCCCGTATGAAGCACTGCATGGAAGAAAGTGTAGAACCCCAGTACGTTGGACTAAATTGGGCGAAGATAAGCTGGTCGGACCAGACCTGGTGAAACTGACTGAGGAGAAAGTAAAGATAATCAAAGCTAATTTGAAGATTGTCTCAGATAGACATAAATCTTATGCCGACTTGAAGAGAAAGTTGATAGAGTATGCAGTAGGTGACAAAGTGTTTCTCAAAGTCTCACCATGGAAGATGGTACTGAGATTTGGAAGAAAGGGTAAGTTAAGCCCTAGGTTCATTGGCCCATATGAAGTCATTGAACGTGTGGGACCAGTGGGCTATCGGTTAGCTTTACCACTAGAACTGGATAAGATCTACAATGTATTTCATGTGTCTATGCTAAGAAGATACTGCTCAGACCCTTCACATGTCATCTCCATGGAAGAGATTAAAATCCAACCAAATTTGACATATGCAGAAGAACCCATATGGATACTGGCTCGGGAAGTGAAGGAACTGAGAAATAAACAAATTCCACAGGTAAAAGTACTTTGGAGGCACCATAATACCGAGGAGACAACTTGGGAAAGTGAAGAGACGATGAGGCAACAGTTCCCTCAACTGTTTGCATCAGGTAAATTTAGAGGACGAAATTTTTTTTAGAGGGGAAGAGCTGTAACATCCTCATTTTAGCCAGTCCGTACGTTCTACTGTTTCGGTGACCAAGGTCAATCCAGGTAGCTAAAATGTTTGAAATTATAATTAGACTAAAGTGAGGAGTTATAAATAAACCAAATAATGATAAGAAAAATTAAGGAAAATTTTTAGAAATGAAATGCACTAAGGTTAAATGAGTCGTAGCCCCAGTGATGAGTGACCCTAACGGGAAATGACGGCGAGGGCCGTTAGTAACCCTAGACGCGGAGAAAACCTCATGAAAAAATTTTGGGACCTCATGGAAGGATTATTGGGGTTTCAATGATAATAAAATGCTAAGAAAACACAAAGAAAATTTAATCAATCGATACACACAATTTTAGCTCGTTAAGCCAAACGGAGGGCAATTTAGTCATTTTATCTTCAGAGATGATTTTTGACCAACTTGTCCAATTAAGTGCATAAATTTTATGATATCAAATATGAATAAACATTGCTAAAAATGAAATTGAAAGTGAGTAGTAAAAAAAAAAAGGAAAAGAGATAATATTAATTCAATGAGGTAAGCATGAGGCCATTTAAAATTTATGTGCCAATCAAATGCAATAAAATCACTTATAATACATTAAAAAGAAAGAAAAGAAATCAAAAGCTCTAGAAAAAGCTAGCAGCCACCTTTTTCTTCTTTTGGCCGAAATTCATTCCTCATCTCTCTCCTCTATTTTCATGGTTATTAAGCTTCATTTCCTTAGTTTCTTTCAACTAAACCCTAAGTGTCCAATACAAAACCTTAATATTTTATCTTAGAAAAGATTTTGGGAGTAAAAAGAAGAAAAAGGAAGAGTTGTTGTAAGCTTGGAATTGACTCCATTCAAGGTTAGTGTCCAATCTCCTCCTTTACTTGCTTAATTCATGTTTAAGGCCATGAGTCAAGTGGAAATTGTAAGAAAACCAGAATATAATTTATGTGTATTCATCCCTACAAGTTCGGCAGCTTAGGGATGGTTAGGCTTTCATGAATTTCCTTGAAACAAAGTGGTATGTGAGCTGCCCTTGACATTAGATGAGTGTTTAAACATTTAAGTGCAAGTGTAATGCATGAATGGAACTTGAAATCTTGGACACTTGAACAAAATTAGGGTTTGCTCATGTAATGGTATATGAACATTGTAATGGTCAATTAGTGACTATTTGACTATGTGTGAGGAGGAATTGAAGTGATTTAGGACAATGGAATTTAACTTAGGCATGCTGCCCTTGGTGACCTACAGGGCTGGGTGTGAGTCCAGCAAGTTTGGGCAGCTGTAACTTGAAAGGTGTAGGTGCAATTGGTGCAAGGCCAATTGAATATGAAACTAGACCCATAATGGCACAACTTTGGTAAGGAAACCCTACCTAGAAACCCAACCTAAGTTGACCTAAAAACTACCCTAATCCGAATGACCAACATGCTGTCCCTGGAAAATGACTAAATGAACAGTATTTGTTCAAATGGTCATAACTCAGTGTAGAAAAGTTCAATTGACCTAAACTTTTACCAGTAGAAAGCTGTGACATAGCCCTACAACTTTCATGAAGAAAACAAACCCAAATTTTGACCATAACATATTCAAAAACTGACATGCAGTCAGTGTACAAAAACAGCAAAATGGATTCTGCCCAGAAATTATGGAAAAATTGCAATCCGACCCTTTATGGTGTTTAGGCCATAACTTGAGCTAAAAAAAACTCCAAATGGAGTGATTTAAAAAAAGAAATGTAACTAGACACAATAAGGAACAATTTTGATGTAGAACATTTGGCCAAATTCTCACTGTAGGATGGCCTAATGGAATAGTAAACTTTAACACTCAAAACTGAAATTTCTGAATTATTCTCCATTGGTTTGAAGTATTGTTTGGCAACTAATGCCAACCCTTTTGTACACCAAAATGTGATATCTTAGTGAACTTAGGTTCAACAAATCTATTATAAATTAAAAAGTCAACCTTTGAGTGAATTTAGTCAAGTGAATAGTGACATCTACATTATAAAATTAAATAATTGAATCATTAACTGTGTAAAATGCCCTAATATGCCTTGAATGATTAGTTTGGATAGGTTGGCATGCCAATAGGGTTCAGTTAGCAGTACTGCATATGGCATTATGCCATTCTGTGATTTTATGGCTTTTAGCCACTCTGATATCAGTGTGATACTTGGCCTTGTGCCCAATGTTCACTACAGCTTATTAGCTATTCTGTTGCACACTGGGAGACACAATGTGACCGATGGTGTGATAGCCCGAGGTACTTGGTACCTAGTGTTAGTTTACCCGTTTATCCAGACCAGTCGACTAGTATAGGTTACTTAGGCAATCAAAATAAATCTTACTAAATTTTAATCAAATAATACTACAATAACTGCCGGGAACTTAATCTACAAAAATGTCAACATACATTCTGCACATCCATTTTATTTTAGCTATTTTATTTTATATTGGCACCACTAAGCAGAATTGCTTAGTGCGTTGCTTTTGCCACGCGCGGATACTAGAGACATAGCTGGGGAGTCCAGCAGACCTCAGACCAGGTGATTAGTTAGATTTGCGTAGAGTCCAGAGTCACCTCATATCTACAGTGCACTTGGTAGGATATTAGGATTTTGGGTTGTATTTTGTACTTTGCATTTTGTACTAGTTCTTGATTGTAATTACAAACTCATGAAATCATATGATAATGTAAATATATGAAAATTCATGTTATTGTAATTATCAGTATATCTTGTTATGAAAAATAAAATGTTGAGGAGTTAATCAGGAAATTAATTCAAATAGTGATGTGAACAAAATTTTGAAAATTGTGTTGAGATTTGGAGATTAAGTTGATATGTGTGTATATTGAAGTTCTGGATCTGAAAACCATATTGGAAGTGTTTTTTTTTTAACAAGTTCAAAAGAACTGTTTTTCCAATTTACAGCCAGCACTCTGTCGGATTTTCTATAAAAATTTATGGAAAATTCAGATTAATCAAATTGTAAATAAATGATATAATTGGTAAAACTTTACACTTGGTGATAAATAGATAAGTAAATTAAGAAGGGTAAATTGTTATGGAATAAAATATGGCGCTCCGACACACTGTGTGGCATATCTTGCTCGGCTACACTGTAGATGGTAAGGGGTGTCACATACTCAGTATCTTGAGAGGGGTTTTGCCATTATTTAAATTTACTATTCCATTTTTTTTTGTTTTGGTACTTATGTGAGTTTGTTTGGTTTATTTGTTTTGTTCTTAATTCAGTTTCTGCTCCTATTACTAATATCACTGCTAGTATCAACTCCATTCCTATGCTAAATGGTACAAATTTTAAGGCATGGCAAGAGAGTGTAATGATCACTCTTAGAGTCATGGATCTAGACCTTGCATTAAGAGTTCCTAAACCTACTAATCTCACTGATAAGAGTACCTCTGATGAAAAGAGGGAGATGGAAAAGTGGGAAAAGTCTAATCATATAAGTCTTATGGTCATTAAGCATGCCATTCTAGAAGCTTTTAGGGGCACTATGTCCGATCAGGTGGATACAGCTAAAGCTTTCCTTGAGGACCTTGAGAAGAGATTTGCTAAGAATGAAAAGGCTAAAGCTAGTACAATCTTAGCAAAGGATGATCTCTAAGAGGTACATAGGCAAAGGAAATATAAGAGAGTACATTATGAAAATGTCTAATCTTGCTTCAAAATTAAAGGCACTCAAGTTGGATTTATCTGAAGACTTGTTAGTACATTTGGTTTCGATATCCCTTCCAGCATAGTTCAGTCAGTTGAAAGTGAGCTATAACTATCAAAAGGACTCTTGGTCCCTTAATGACCTCATCTCACACTGTGTTTAGGTGGAAGATAGATTGAAGTAAGAAAAGACACCGAGTGCTCACTTGGCCTCCACCAAAAAGGACAAAAGGAAAGACAATAAGAGAAAGAAGAAAAAGGAAGCTGCGAAAATAGCACTGCAGAAGAAACAACATAAGGAACCAACTCAAGATGGTTGTTTCTTCTGTGGAGCGATAGGTTATAAAAAGAAGCAATGTACCAACTATCATGCATGGCAAGCAAAGAATGGTATGGTTCTTAACTTTGTTTGTTCTAAGTTTAACTTGGCTTTAGTACTTAAACACACATGGTGGATAGATTCTAGTGCAACAACTCACATCAGTGTGTCCATGCAGGGTTGCTTGAATTATCGAAAGCCAAATGATGGTGAAAGATACATCTATGTTGGTGATGGCAAGTTGGCAGAGGTCGAAGCAATTAGAACTTTTAAATTATTATTCAGAACTGGTTATTATTTGGATTTGATTGAGACTTTTGTTGTGCCATCCTTTAGACAAAATGTTTTTTCTATTTCAGTATTGGACAAATTTGGTTATTGTTGTTCATTTAGAAATGGAAAATTTTATCTTTTTCAAAAATCAAATTTGGTTGGTTTCAGCTCTTTATCAGGTTATGATAATCTATATTTGCTTGATACAATTGCTTCATTCAATGAATCCTTGCACGTTAATGTAAGGGGTAAAGAATGTAAATTAACTAGTGAGAATTCAACTTCGTTGTGGCACAAGAGATTAGGTCACATCTCTAAAAAGAGAACTGAGAGACTTGTGTCTGACAGTATTCTCGATCCCCTTGATTTTTCAGATTTTGATATGTGTGTGAATTGCATTAAGTGGAAACAAATAAATGTTAGGAGATTTGGTGCCTACAGGAAATCAGACATCTTGGAACTAATACATACAAATATTTGTGGACCATTCCCTACGGCTTCTTGGAATGGTCAACAATATTTCATAACGTTCATAGACGATTTTTCACAATATGGCTACCTTTATCTCATTCATGAGAAATCGCAATCACTGGACATGTTCAAAAGTTGTAAAGCTGAAGTTGAGAATCAAATCAACAAAAAGATTAAAAGCGTTAGATCTGACCGTAGTGGTAATTATTATGGTAGATATGAAGGATTAGGCGAACAATGTCCAGGTCCATTTACGAAATTCCTAAAGGAATGCGGTATCATCCCATAGTACACAATGCCGGGTTCGGCCACTATGAATGGTGTTGCTGAAAGACGAAACAAAACGCTTAAGGATATGGTGAGGAATATGATCAGTCGCTTACCCTCTTCCTCTCAAATCCTCCATTAAAGCTCATCTTTGAGCTTGAAGACAACAAATCTCACCATAGAAAATTATCCTACCATAACTAAATTTTATTTGGGCAACTAGAAAACAAGGGTTAAGGAGAAAGAAAGAAGAAAGGAAGAAGTTGAAGACGAAAGAAAATTCTGCACTATGGTTAGTGATCCAAACTTGAAACTTTTGGTTTAATTCTTGTGTTTATAGTTAAATGAACTTAGAAATTAACATAAAATGAAATAAAAACAAGTGTTGGAGGACTAAGGTAATTTTGGCTACCTAGGGTTTGATATGAATATACATGTGTTTTGATGGAATTAAAATTGTATCTAAGCTTGATTGAGTTGATGAGGTATGTTATATGTGTTGAATTGGTTAAATGTAACAAATTGTGTGAATTAGGGTTTGGACCTAGGGTTTTGGAAGCCAAAAATTGAAGAATTGGTCAAATGGTGTGTTTGACCTAGTTTGAGCTGAAAAATGGTCATTTGTGACCAATTGTGATATGTTGGAAGTATTGGAATTGAATGGAAATTCGGATTGCTTAGGGCCATTATGCAGGCAGCAAGACCAAGGTCCCTTTCAGGGACCAAAACTGAAACTTTACCAACCCAATTGGTGTGAGGCCAGTTGGGAATGAAACTAGACACAAAATGACAAATTTTTCATTCAAGAATCATGCTCAAAAAGTGACCATAGTATAGTGAACAAATACGGACTTAGGTATTCTGCCCTGTACAAAAATGACCAAATGAACAGTATTTGTTCATTTGGCCATAACTTGGGCTAGGCAGGTCTAAATGACCTGAAAATTTACCAGTTAAAGCTGAGATGTAGACCTAAAACTTTCATGAAGAACACAAACCCAAATTATGCCCTTAATCAAGTCATTTAGCCACCCAAAGTTGGTGACCTAAAACTGCCAAAACCAGAATTTGCCTAGAAATCTGGGTTAAGTTCAATCCGGCAGCCATGATTCAAATGGCTATAACTTGAGCTACAAAACTCCAAATGGAGTGATTCAAAAAGGGAAATAAAGTTAAGATAATAAGGAAGAATTTCTATGAAGAAAACTTAGTCAAATTCTAACAGCAAAATGACCAATGGTGTCACACCTTACCCCTCTGTAAGGTATAACATGATCCCATAGAATACTTAATGAACTACCGAACTTCACCTACCGATAACTCATTAAGTATCCTACAAGGGATTTTAAAATGATTTTCTTACATTTTGGGAGTGGTGAGCATTTTAGTAGGAATTAAAACCATTTATTCAAAGTTTAAATACTAGTAAAAATTTTTGTCCATTTTAATTTTGCCTCAAATTTTATAAAAATTTTGACAGAGTTTCGTTTGTAATTAGAGAAAACAGTTCTTCAAATACCTGAGAAAAACACTTCCAAAATTTTTTCACAACTTCCAACCACCAATAAATCTCAACTCAGTTCAATTCAAATCACTTCAAAGTAATTCCACAAACCAAATCAAAATTCATCATCTCAAAATATTTAATACTTCATTCACAAGGCATAAAGCAGGAAATACATATGTACAAATATTAAATTTACAGAAGAAAATCTAAAATAATATTATTACAATTTACTTACAAACTGCTCGACTTACATTGATACATACAAAATTTCTATATTTACATCAAAATTATTTACAAGGGTATAAAATAATACCCGTACAAAATGATCAGGGGTCCACAATTCAATAGCAGCTCACTCCGCTGCTTTCTCCTTGCTCTTATCTGCGACAGCAAAATAAGCTATCGCTGAGTATAAAAATACTCAGTGGTGCACAATAAAAATTTAAAATGCAATACATAAATCATTCATTGGTGAAACACAATTTAAATATTTCTCAAATTATCAAAGCTCATAATAACCCAATTTAGTCAAACGATTTCATAAACACAGTGTTGCCAAAGTCATACACAACTTAAGCCATGACACAAAATTTCCGATCAATGCCGTGTTGTACACCACGACAAAGCAATCTCAACCCCATTAATCGAAATCAATGAGGGAGGTGGCTAGCTAGCTAATGAGTACTCATCCGATCTCAACCTCAACTGGCAAGCCAGAGAAGGAGGAAAATAAATGATCTCAACCCCATAAATGGAGGAGGAATAATGTGATACTGTCATGCTAAGTGTGAACATAAAATCAATTCAAAACAATTTATTTAAATAATTTGTGAGAAATTTGATCAATTTCCAAAGTCATATTTGCGATCATAAAATGGCAACATAGTACACAATTAATCACAAAAGTTAAATTTTCGAGAATAAAATATTTAAACAAGAATTATTGTACACAGATCTGACTGGAGTCGCCTCTAGGCCTTGACTCAGTCTCTTCGAGCCTCCAAATCTTTTTCAACTGAAACACACAGTTTCATAGTGTTTCAGTACCATAACTTAACATAAGTCCAAAAATAAATTTAACTTCATTTTTTTCTAGTTCTACTGCGTTAAATTCGACGTTCTCGAAGTTTTCGTGTTTCGGGTACTATTCACTATACTATTCAAGTCAATTTGTTGACTTTTTAAGGCTTAATAGGTATGGGAACTCCAACTTCACCCACATACCACATTTTGGTCATTAAACTTGTTGGTTTTGGTCATTTTCTCAAAGCTTAAATCCTTTTGGCCAAATTGTCAAATTTTCAGTTTTAGTGCTCCAAGTTGCACTATTCCATTGGTCAATCTACTGTTGGAATTTGGCAAAACTTCCTTCATAGAAAATGTTTCTTATTGTCTTAAGTTTATTCTCATTTTTAGATCACCCCAATTGGAGTTTTTTAGCTCAAGTTATAAGCAAATTACTATTACTGTTCATGCTGCAGAATTTGGTTCTGCAGATTTGTTTATCCAACTTCATTCAGTAATTTGATCAAGTTAAGTCCATAATTTGGTCTAATTTTCTTCATATGAAATGTTCTACTATGTCTTAGGTTTCCATCGATTCAAGAATCACCTAAATCGGAGTTTCCTAGAGAGAGTTATAGCCATTGAAACTTTACTGTTCATATGGCAATCTGCAGTTCTGCAGATTCAGGTCACCAACTTTGCTCAGTGATTTGATTAGGTTAATGGCATAATTTGGGTTGGTGTTCTTCACGAAAGTTTTAGGTATATATTTCATCTAACCACTGGTAAAATTTCAGGTCAATTTGACCTGTCTATCTCGAGTTATGACCAAATGAACAAATACTGTTCATTTGGTCAGTTTGTACAGTGGCAGACTGCTCTTAACCAATTTTGGTCAATTGGTTCACTAGGTTTTGGTCAGTTTTTGGGCATGGTTCCTCAATGAAAATTGTGTCATTTTATGTCTATTTCCATCCCCAATTGGTGGCATATCAATTGGACTTGTAAAATTTCCGTTTTGGTCCTTCAAAGTTGGCTTGGTCATGCTACCAGTAGCATGACCATTTACCCTACGAATTTGACTTCCATTCTAACAATTCCCACACATCTCCTTTGGTCATTATTGACCATTTTTCACTTCACAATAGGTCAAAGTCATCATTTAAGAATTTCTCCAAAATTTGCCTCAAAACCCTAGGCCTCCAAACCCTAATCTCACTACTTAATTACCATTAGTAATTTCAAAGTTCCCAACTATAATCATTCAACTAAGGGAGGTCCATAACTCATTCAAACCCATCAAATTCATGCAAATCATACTCCTCTCAAGCTGACCGAAAATTCTGTTTGGTCATCCCCCCCCCCCCCCCCCATATTTGTTTTCATTTCATTAATTCCAAGCTCATTTCAACAACCAATTAAGCATTTAAAATGGAAAAATGACAAGTTAACATACTAACCTCAACTTAAACACCAAATCTTCAATTGTTCTCCTTCTTTCCTCTTTCTTTCTTGTTCTTAAGTTGAGATTGCAAGTTCTAACAAGGTTTTTAGGGGATTTATTAAGGTTGAGTGAACAAATTAAAGCTTGAGTGCAAGCTCTAATGGAGAGTTTTTCATGGAGATGAGAGGGAAGAAGTGAGGCGGTACCAAGGAGAAGAAGAAGAGATTTTTCTATTTTTTTTTCTTTTGTTTTCCTTTATTAATTTTGCTTATGGAAGACCACAAAATCCAAATTTAATAATTCAATTTAATTGATTCTTTTATGACATCATGCATGAGGTCATGCATGATGTCATCACCTTTTTACTTTTTCATTTTCCTCTTTTTTTTTCTATTTTTCTATTAGTTCTTTAATTTAATTTTCGATTCTGAAATTCTCTTTTCTCCGATTTTATTTGATAGTTAGGTCAGGAGTCAGCTCTAGGGGCCAATTGACCAAATTGCCCCTCGCCGGTTCATCCCGGTTTGCAAATAATTCCATATTTCTTCCGGCTCCCTGACCTAATTATTTGACTGGCTTAACAGTTCTTTTTCATGATTTTCTCTTTTCCACTGTGTTCATAAGGATCCTAAGGACCGCGGCGTCACATTTTACGGTTCGAAATTTGAGTTTAAAATGACTTCGCAGTCGTTCCCGAGGAGGTCACCCATCGCTGTGACTCTCGGCTCGTTTAACCTCTTATGTTCTGTTTTTCTTATTTATACTTAACTAATTGGAAATTACTAATTATTTGTATTTATGGCTTCTCTAGTTGTTTAAAGTGTGGCTCTAATCCCTTTAATTGTCCAGACCAACACCGGTCACCGGAACAGTGAAATATACCGGGCTATACAAATAGGGGTGTTACAAATGGAGTAGTGCAACATAAGACACTAAAATTGAAAAATTACAATTTTGCCTAAAAGACTTAAGTTTTGAGAAAATGACCAAAACCAATAAGTTTGGTAACCAAAATGTGGTATGTGAGTATAGTTAGATTTCCCATACCTATTAAGCATAAGAAAGTCAATATTTTGACTTGAATAGTACCATGAATAGTAACGTTAACATGAAAATTTTCAAGAATGTAAGTTTAAGAATATTAGGACTAGAATTGAACATATATGAATTGATTATTGGAATTATTGTGAGGCAAAGATACTAAGACACTATAAATTTTGTGTTTCAGCTGAAAAAGACCCGAAAGGTCTAAGAGACTGAGTCAAGGCCTAGAGACGACTCACGTCAAGTTTGTGCACAATAAACCTTAATTTATCATTTTCTCATAGAAAATTTGTTTAGTTATGCATTGTGAAATTATTGTGTTAATTATTGGTTTTGACAACTACTATGCTGCCACTTTGGGAATGAAAATTTGACTTTGAAAATTTATTGTGTTTTGCATAAAATATTTGAATAACTTGATTTAAATTATTTTTAATTCATACTTGGCATGGCAATATTAATATGTTCCTCCTCCACTTGTGGGGTGAGTTTAATATTTGATTACTTTTCTCCCTCTCTGGCTTCCCAGTCTGAGGGGTGAGTTTAGATGAGTACTCATTAGCTAGCTAGCCACCTCCCTCATTGATTTCGATTAGTGGGGTGAGTTTGCCTTGTCATGGTGTACAACACGGCATGTTTGGAAATTTTGTGTCATGGCCTAAGTTGTGTATTTGATTGGCAACACTATGATTATTAAATTGTTTGATCAAATTTGTGATATATTAAGCTTTGAAAAATTGTGAAATGTGATTGTGGGATTTTTGAATTATGAATTGTTCATAAATGTTTTATATTATGAATTTGTATTTTATTGTGCACCACTGAGTATTTTTATACTTAGCGATAGCTTTCTTTGTGGTCGCAGATAGAGAAAAGGACATAGCAGCAGAGTGAGCTACTACAGTCAGAGAGGAGCACAGTTGAAGAATTTTTGTATGGGCATTTGTTAATACCTTTGTAATTATTTTGATGTAAATGGTTTGGTGTCATATGTATTAAGGTAGATTGAGCAGTTGTACAGTTAATGTATAATAATATTATTTTTTAGATTTTGCGTCTGTAAATTAACTTATGAATGTAAATTAAATATTTAAAATGCAATATGCATGAGATTATGAAATGTTTTGAGATATCAATTCTTAATTTGAAATTTGGGTTTTGAATTGAAGTGTTGCTGTTGCTGTTGAGTTGAAGTTTGGTGGTTGCAAATGGGGTTAAAAATAATTATTGGAAGTGTTTTTACAAGTTTTTGAAGAACTGTTTTCTCCAAATACAGAGGGCACTCTGTCGAAATTTTTTCAAAATTTGCGGACAAATAAAAATGGACAAAAATTTTTACTAGTTTTGAAACTTAAATTAAATGTTTTTAATTCCTACTAAAATGCTCACCACTTCCAAAATGTAAGAAAATGGTTTTAAAATCCCTTGTAGGGCACTTAATGATTATCGATAGGTAATGTTCGGTAGTTCATTAGGTATTCTACGGAATCATGTTATGCCTTATAGAGGGGTAAGGTGTGACATGTTTTAGTGGTATTAGAGCTACACGAATTTTTGAGTTTGAAGCAAGGCAACCGATCAGTGGCAGAATATGAGAGGGAGTTCTCCTACCTAAGCCACTATGCTGGGAGTCTCCTTTCTACCAGCAAGGAAAGGCGCAAGAGATTTGAGATGGGTTTGAAGCCCAATTTGAGGATGCAAGTAGCGGGATTCAAACACACTAATTTTTCAGAGCTCATTTCTCAAGCACTTGAGTTGGAAAGAATTGAATCAGAAGTGTCCCCAGCAAAAGAAAAATCAAAGAAAGTTGAAAAATCAAAGAAAGACAAGGGGGAAAAATCAGTTGAACAAAGTCCTTGTGGTACTTCTGGGAAGAGGAAGAAATTTGGTGGACCTAGCAGAGGTCGAGGTGAAAGGTTTGGAAGGGGCAGATTCTCTTGACAGAGACCCCCTACGTGCAGTGTGATCGGCGGGGTTCAAAACCTCCCCGACCCTATGAGACTTACGGCAAGATTCATGGGGGAGAATGCTATTGGGCAACAGGAGCCTGTTTTAATTGTGGAGGGAGTGGTCATTTTGCTAAGGATTGTGTAAGTCCACGCCATTATGGATCATCTACCACGTCAGAAGGACCAGCCCAAGTTTCTACCCCGAAGAGTTCACCAGCAGTTGGTAGAGGTAGAGGCAAAGGTAGGGGTAGTATACCTAGAAGTCAGAGTACTGTGAATCAACCAAGACAAGGTGATGGTCCAGTGAGAGTATACACTATGCGACAGAGGGATGAGGATGAGACTTCTGACATGGTTACCGGTATTTTCTCAATTCTTAATTAAGATATGTATATGTATAAAAAAAAAATTTGATATGTTAATGATTAGTCTTTTTAAAATTAATTTTGAAAGAGTTTGTCAGAGAGAAATATTTGCTAGCATACAAGAATTTATAAAGTTAATTAGTAAGCCTAATTGGGTAGGGTAAGAGAACCTGAAAGTAAGTTATAGTAATGTAGCTGCCTTAGATGCAGGTAAAGGTATTACTGCTAATAGGTATCAATGGGTACCATAAACAAAATAAGTTTAAGATATTAGTGAATTTGAAAGAATAAGATATAGGGAAGTTTGATCTATTGGGATGTATAGTAGTAACTATGCAATATTCTTGATGTTTGTACTGTAAGCTGCAGATTACAATACTGACTTGGAATTTTTTGTGTAGAGCTACGTACTACCCAATAGTACACAAGGATAAGAATAGTTGCAAACGGCATCTGTTTTGGTATAGTTATGATAAGATAAAGTTTTCTTATTGGAAAGGAGTTTGAAAATCCTAACCTGGGATTTAAAACTCTGAAGTTAGAATATTGAAAGGTTATAGTTTAGTACAAAAAAAAGTAATAATTACACATCAGTGCAAAATAAGCTATATAATATCGATAGAAAAAAAAAAAAAAAGACTACAAAGGAAAATAATTGCTAAAACAACAACAAGAAAAGACGAAAATATTCTAAGCTAAACTGAAGGTTACATCAAATGATTAAGAGATTTGATAAGAAAAGAGTAAAACTATGTTCTCACCCATAGGATCATACAAGGTCCTAGAAAAAGTAGATCCATTAGCACAGATTTGCTTACCTCTAAAATTGAAATGAATTTGAATCTAACTTATGACAGAAGTTCATAAGAAACTGGGCACACGAGGTAAGCATTCGATGAGTAAATAGCGTTGGTTAAAGTGCTACGGACCATCATTCCGACGATGAGGCTACATGGAAATAAGAGAAAAATATGAGAAAATAACACATATGACTAATTGAGGATAGATAGTGGGCAAAATTTCGAGGACAAAATTTCTTTTAAGGGAGGGAGAATTGTAACACCCCTATTGGCATAGCCTGGTATATTTTACTATTCCGGTGACCGGTTTCAGTCCAGACAATTAAGAGAAGTAGAACCACGTCTAAGACACCTAGTTAAGCCCTAAACGCAAATAATTAGTAATTGTCAAATAGTTAAATATAAAGAAGAAAAACAAAGCATAAAAAGTTAAATGAGCCGAGAGTCACAGCGATGGGTGACCTTCTCGGGAAGGACTGCGAGGTCGATTTAAACTCAAATTTCGAACCGTAAAATTTGACGCTGCGGTCCTTAGGACTATTACGAACATAGTGGAAAAGAGAAAATCACAAAAAAGAATTATTAAGCCGGTCAAATAATTAGGTTAGGGATTCGAAAGAAAATTGAATAATTTGCAAACCGGGTCGAATCTACAAGGGGCAATTTGGTCAATTGACCCCTAGGGCTGACTCCTGACCTAACTGTCAAATAAAATCGGAGAAAAGAAAATTTCAGAGTTTGTAATTAAATTAAAGAACTAATGAAAAAATAAATAGAAAAAAAAAGAAAAAGGAAAAGTGAAAAGTGATGACATCATGCATGACATCATGCATAATGCAATAAACATTATAATGAAAAATTATAATTTTGGATAATTATTGGTCTTCCTAAAGGATAAAAATTTATAAAAGAAAAGAAAAAAAAAAGGTTCTCCCGCCTAAGCCACTATGCTGGGAGTCTCCTTTCTACCAGCAAGGAAATGTGCAAGAGATTTGAGACGGGTTTGAAGCCCAGTTTGAGGATGCAAGTAGTGGGATTCAGACACACTAATTTTTCAGAGCTCATTTCTCAAGCACTTGAGTTGGAAAGAATTGAATTAGAAGCGACCCCAATAAAGAAAAATCAGAGAAAGTTGAAAAATCAGAGAAAGACAAGGGGGGAAAATCAGTTGAACAAAGTCCTTGTGGTACTTCTGGGAAGAGGAAGAAATTTGGTGGACCTAGCAGAGGTCGAGGTGGATGTTAGTAGTATGCCCTAGAGCATATCATTTAGTATGTATCTTGTACATAATTTTATTAATAAAAGGCATTTCCACTTTTCCGTTTACATAATATATTTATGTGTAATAGAAAAGGTCCATTGATATTTTGTTAGAAATATTATTCTTAAGTTGTTAAGAATATGAGTGACAATATTTCTAGTACAAAGTATCATAAATAGGTTCACAATCGAGGATACTTCATAATAAGGACATGACTTATCCAGAAAGATTGTATTCATGTTTGTTCCCAAGTTATTTATATGAGATATAAATAAGATGGAATGGTGAGTCTCATGCCATATAACAAACATGATAGGCACTTATACATGATAAGTAGGCCGAACCAGTGACACTTATGACAAGCACATGGAGTTTACTCTTGTCAATGTTTTGTCATAAATCATATCAGTGCATATAATCTTTAGACCTGAGATAGCACAGTTATCTTGTATATAGGTAGTTTGAGTTTGATACTGCTTTCATACTTGTACTATGTATGGGTATATGGGCATGTGTTGGCTCCTGCTAGTTATATATGGAGGTAGGTGTTGATCAAGATGGAATCTGTTCCTCTAAGTAAATAGAGATAAAATCCTATGTTCATTTAATTGTTCTTGATGTTTCAAGTTACTGGCCAGGACAGATAGATATATTGAGAAAGAGTTTACGATGAGAAAAATCTTTTAATCAAGAACTGGAATTAAAAGAGAACATAATATTCATAGCAAATGGAGTTTGACATAAACCATGACTCCAGCTTGAGTTGGGATTTTGTAACAGAGAGATTCTAGTGCATGGTAACATATGATTATAGGTTCATTTAAGGTAAATCTTATTACTAATTGGGTGGCCATGGCATGCTATGCTAGGTGTTAACCATGGTCTATGAGGTTCATAAAATGATTTAGAGAAATCATTTATGGTAATAAAGAGTTCTGATGATATTAAGAGTTGATATCATGTCTCATTGCCAATTAGTGATGAGCCTAGTAAGTCACACACATACACAAGTTATCACCTATTTAAATATGATTTAATTAATTAATTAAAGAGTTTAATTGATTAATTAAATAGATTTGGTTTGCAATAAAATTGCAAAGTCCCTAGCATGACTTGAAACCAAATCTAGATTATTGGATGTAGTATAAATTAAATTTATATTTAAAGTGTTTAAATATGAATTTAATTGATGAGAAATTAATTAATAGAGATTAATTAATTAATTTATATTTGATATAAATTAATTAGAAGAAGAAAATAATTATTTTGGGTTAAGAACTCAAAATTAAGACACGAGGGCATTTTGGTCATTTTGCGTGTGACACGTGGCACCATGAGATGGTGACACATGGCATAACACATAAGCTTGCCAAATATTTTTAATCATGTAAGATGATTAAAATCAAGATTAAATATAGGTTTGACACTTGGCACAATGTGATTGGGTCACTTAAACCTAGAGCTAATCAAAAGGTGACATGTGGCTAGGGTTTAATGTGTTAACCTAGCTATTTAAGTGGGGTTATGAAAAGAAAACACAACCAGCAGCCTCTCCTCTCATATGTCACGCCACTTTGAGCCTCTCCAGCTATTTCTCTTCATCTCTCATCAATTCAAAGAGATTAGCCATCAATCTCTTGAATTAAGAACACTAGAAATTGTTTCTAGTGTCTGTTTACATCTCTAATCTCTTAAAAGCAGAACTTGAATTTCTAATTAATAGAAAAGGCTTTAGAAGCTGTTCAAGGGCTGCCATAGGTGTTCTTGGTGTGGACAAGCTAGAGGGACAACATCGGTGTCTCAAGACGAATTTCAAAGCGCGAACATTGCTGACACTTCAAGAGGTTAGTGTAATCGTTCTTGATTTAATCTAGGGTTCTAAAATTAATCTGATTAATTTTAAAATCTTAAATGGCAAATACAGATCCAAAAACATATTAAAAGAGTTTTAATATGTTGTTTATTATTGAAATCAAATAGATAAAAATAAATCTTGCATGGTGCATGTGACCCTAGGTGAAAATTTTTGAATTCAATGGTATAATCTTGTGTTTTTCACGCTTCCGTTCCTTCAATTGGTATCAGAGCCACTATATTTGCCATTTAGATTGTTGATTATATGATTTAATTGTGTGATTTGATCATAAGATGATTGATTCATTGCTGGTTGGATTAAGAGAGAGGTGTGGCGTCACACATGGTGAAGCCACCAATGGTGGCGGCAACAATGGTTCCATGGGTGATTCAAGGTTTGGCTTTTAATTCTGCAATTGTTGTATGATCTAAGGCCTATTCTTTGACTAATTAAAGTGTTTAATTAGTTGTTTTAATCACACAATTAAATTATGATTCAAATCAGAATTTTAAAAAAATGTTTGAATGTGATTCAAATCTGAATTTTAAAAGTTGTTTGAATGTGATTCAAATCTGAATTTTTAAAGTTGTTTGAATCATATTTAAATCTGATTTTTTAAAATTGATTAAAATTCAGATCTGATTTTTTAAAAAATATTTGAATGTGATTCAAATCTGATTTTTTAAAAAATATTTGAATGTGATTCAAATCTGAATTTTTGAAGTTGTTTGAATGTGATTCAAATCTGAATTTTTAAATTTGTTTGAATGAGATTCAAATCTGAATTTTTAAATTTATTTGAATCATATTCAAATCTGGATTTTTAAGTTGAATATGAGATATTCAATTTAATATAAGTATGTATGTTTTATTTAATTGTTAAATAGTGATATGCATGATGGATGATCATGGACTATAAAAGACCAATGTGATTGGATTTATTTCTTTTATGTTTCTTTGGGATTGTAAATTAATTTATTTTAATTTATTTTGGGCATATATTATTAAGTTTGTAATATTTTTGGGTTGTAATTTCATTTATTTAAGTTCTTGTAAATTCGCCTTGGTATGCCAAGGATTACTATGTAATATTGGATTGCAAGAAGTTCAAGGAGGTCAAGAGCATTGGTGGGACCGGTGGGAGGAATTCAAGATCAAGTGTTGATTATGTACTCCTTCAGCAACTCTTGTAAAATGAATGAATGAAATGCACCTAGGAATGCCCGATTCAATTCTTGGTGGCTCAAATTGAATCCCTTAGAAAGTCCATGATCATACCATATTTACAGCTTATCCATGAATGCATGAGATGTATGGGAATGTATGCAATTATATGATATATGCATGCTAAATGGATAATGTGCAAAGTGAGACCTTAATAGTAATTAGGATGGCTATAAAATCTTCCAAACAAATGATTAAGTTGGAAATGCTATAATTAAAGTAATTATAACATAAGCCCTCCATTGGGGCAATTATTTTAAGAAATTTTAAATAGTTGCATGAGATGCAATTAATTTAAGAGATTTTCTTAAGAATAATTGTTAAGCATGAGATGTTGTAAATATGTAAATGGTTTGGTGGCCAATATTGGATGTACCTGAGGACATTAAAATTATTTGCATAATTTTTGGCTCAATGGGATCAACTTAACTAATGCAAGATAAGTCAATATTGGATGTACGAGATTTTGAGCATTAGGGACTAGTAAAGGATTGAACCTAACATTAGAAGTGATGGGCAAGGAGTTGCTAACTTATAGTTTATTGTAATTCCAATAATGGATGTACATGAGTATGATCAATATAATTATAAGAATTCAATCACCCACTAGAAATCCATCCAACTAGGTATTCCGTTTTCTACTTTTGAATTGTAGGATTCGATAAGTTAGTGGGAGGACCAATTTGATTAAAAGACCATAATCATTTTGGTTAATTACATGATACATTTACTAATTAATCTGGTTATTTTCTGCGATTAATTTTACGATAAAAATGAGCACAAAACAACCACCACCATCCAATATCCTTGCAAGCATACTTGATCACAACAGTTGAGGACCTAATGCATGCGATTGGCTAAGAAATTTGAAACTTGTCCTGAACCTTGAACATATAGGATATGTTCTATATTCAAATGTTCTGGTCCCTTACCTCCAGAGGCCACACAAGAGGAACATGAAACTTTGGACAAGTGGAAGGAGCATGATATGAGAGCTAAGTGTTACATGCTTGCTTCCATGAGTACTGAGTTACAGAAGCAACATGAGAACATGAAGAGTGCTAGTGAGATCCTCCTTCACCTACAAGAGTTGTATGGTGAGCACAGCGGGAATGCTAGGTATGAGATATCTAAACGGTTATTCCGTATGAGGATGTGCGAGGGCGAGAATGTTGGGGATCATGTCCACAAGATGATTGGTGATTGAGCAGTTGGAACATCTTGACTTCAACATGGATTTCCAACTACAAACGGATTTGATCCTTCAGTCCCTTCATGAGTCTTTTAGGAATTTTGTGACAAATTTCCATATGACTAAACAGGAATGCACCTTAGTTGAATTACTCAACATGCTGGTTATTGCCCAAAAGAATATGCCGTGCAATAAAGAAAAGAGGTAGCTTTGGTTGCATCTTCTTCTGTGGAAAGTCCAACAAGAAGAAAGGCAATAAGAAAAAGAAACCTCGATTCTGGTCCTTCCAAGAAAATAGCTAAACAGAAAAGTAAAACTAAAGTGATGAAGGCAAAGGAAAGTGTTTCCACTTAGCAGGAAAGTGTTTCCATTGCCGATGAAAGTGTTTCCAGCGGCAGTGTAGCAATCTAAATGAAAGCAATGCCATGGTGAAAACCAACTCAAGTTCAAAATATACTTGGCACTTAAGGTTAGGTCATGTTGCGGAAGATAGGATTGCAAAATTGGAGAAAATGGGGATTCTATCCTCATTGGGCTCTGAGCCTACTCAACTTGTGAATCTTGCCTTGAGGCAAAATGACTAGATCACCCTTTGTTGGACAAGGGCTAAGAGTGAAAATATTTTGGAGCTAATACATAGTGATGTATGTGGTCCATTTAAAGAAAAGGCTAGAGGGCTTTCATTATTTTATTACCTTTCTTGATGATAAATCAAGGTTTGGGTATTTGTATTTGATGAAATACAAACATGAATCCTTTGAAAAGTTTAAGGAATTTAAATCAAGTAGTAAATCAAACAGGAAAAAATATTAAAGCTCTTCGATCGGATCGTGGAGGTGAATATTTGAGTCTTGAATTTGATGAATACTTGAGAGAGCATGGCATTGTTTCTTAGTGACTCCTCCAGAACGCATACGGTGAATGGTGTATCGAAAGGAGAAATCGTACCCTATTGGATATGGTGCGTAGTATGATGAGCTATACTAATATGCCAATCTCCTTTTGGGGATTTGCATTAGAATCACTTTATATATTGAATAGGATTCCATCAAAATCGGTTTCTTCCACACCTTATGAGATATGGCATGGAAGAAAACCAAGTCTTAAGCATGTTAAGATTTGGGGTTGTCGACTTATATCAAAAGTGAACACCGATAAATTGGAGACCGGATCGAGAAAAGGTCGATTTGTTGGATATCCAAAGATAGTTTTGGATATTATTTTTATTTGCCTACTTCACAAAAGGTTGTGATAAGTAGAGATGCCACATTTCTTGAACAACGGTTTGTTCAAGAAGGAGGCAAAGGAAGGCAAATAGAGTTAGAATTGGAGAATTCGACCAACCAGCAGATCGGATGGATATAGATCCATCTAGTCAACCTATACCCATTGATGAAACATCTACAATTTGTTCCTCGTAGAACAACCGAGGGTATCTCACCCACCGGTGAGATATGGTTTTCTTCATGAAGGAGAACAAGAGTTGTCTACTCATGAAGTAGTAGATCATGATGATGAACCACTTACCTATGACGAAGCTATATCGGATATAGAGACTTCAAAATGGATTGATGCTATGAAATCAGATTGATTACATTTATAAGAATCAAGTTTGGGATCATGTAGACCAACCTAAAGGTATTGTACCTATAGGTAACAAATTGGTTTTCAAGAAGAAAATAGGTTATGATGGAAAGGTAGAGACCTATAAGGCAAGGCAAGTAGCGAAAGGGTTTCGCCAAAGGCAAGGAATAGACTATGAGGAGACTTTCTACTTTGTTGCCATGCTTAAATCAATTAGGATTTTATTAGCAATAGCTGCATACTATGATTATGAGATTTGGCAGATGGATGTCAAAACAGCTTTTCTCAATGGATACATTGAAGAAAACATTTTCATGGAACAACCTAAGGGATTTGAATCCCAAGATGGTTCCAAGGTATGCAAGCTAAAGCGATCCATTTATGGGTTGAAACAAGCTTCGAGGAGTTGGAACATCCGTTTTGATGAAGCCATTAAATCTTTTGGTTTTATCAAAAATGAGGATGAGCCATGTGTATATAAGAAGGTTAGTGATTGCTATCACTTTCCTTGTCTTATATGTGGATGACATCTTGTTGATGGGTAATGATACGGTATGTTGTGACTATAAAGGTATGGTTGTCAAATACATTCTCCATGAAAGACTTAGGGGAGGCAACCTATATTCTTGGGATTTGCATCTATAGAGATAGAGCGAAAAGAATAATTGGTTTATCCCAAAGTCTATACTTGGAAAAGGTGTTAAAGAGGTTTAACATGCTTGATTCCAAGAGAGGATTGTTACCAGTGAGACATGGTATCCACCTTTCTAAAGAGATGTCTCCAAAGACACCTGAAGAAAGAGATAAGATGGCCAGGATTCCATATGCTTCGGCTATTGGAAGTTTAATGTATGCAATGTTGTGTACTAGGCGGATATCGCATATCTTTAGTTTGACTAGCAAGTATCAATCCAATCCAGTTTGGAACATTTGGATAGTCTGTCAAGAATATCCTTAAGTACTTGAGAAGAACTAAGGATTTATTCTTGATTTATGGAGTGGAGACTTACAATTGGATGGTTATACTTGATTACGATTTCCAATCGGATATCGATGATAGAAAGTCTACCTCTAGATATGTGTTCATTTGTAATGGAGGTGCGATCGGTTGGAAGAGTTCCAAGCGAGCACGCATTGCAGATTCCACTCTTGAGGTCGAGTATATTCTGCATCGAGATCGCAAAGGAAGCTGTTTGGATAAAGAAGTTCGTGACAGAACTTACAGTAGTTCCTTCCATTGAGTCGGCGGTTCCACTACCTTGTGACAATAATGGAGCGATCATACTGAGCTAAGGAACTAAGGTCTCACCAAAATCCAAACACATAGAAAGGCACTACCACATTATCAGACATATAGTTGGGCAAAGGCGATATAGCCATGCAGAAAAATAACATCAGCTGAAAAATTTAGCTGATCCATTCACTAAGCCTTTGTCACAAGCTCAGTTAGACTGACTGAAGGAACGGAAGCGTGAAAAACACAAGATTATACCATTGAATTCAAAAATTTTCACCTAAGGTCACAAGCACCATGCAAGATTTATTTTTATCTATTTGATTTCAATGATAAACAACATATTAAAACTCTTTTAATATGTTTTTGGATCTGTATTTGCCATTTAAGATTTTAAAATTAATCAGATTAATTTTAGAACCCTAGATTAAATCAAGAACGATTACACTAACCTCTTGATGTGCTGCAGCGTGTCTGCGCCTTTGAGATTCGTCTTCAGGACACCAGATGTTGTCCCTCTAGCTTGTCCACACCAAGAACACCTATGGCAGCCTTTGAACAGCTTCTAAAGCCTTTTCTATTAATTAGAAATTCAAGTTCTGCCTTTTAAGAGATTAGAGATGCAAACAGGACACTAGAAACAATTTCTAGTGTTCTTAATTCAAGAGATTGATGGCTAATCTCTTTGAATTGATGAGAGATGAAGAGAAATAGCTGGAGAGGCTCAAAGTGGCGTGACATATGAGAGGAGAGGCTGCTGGTTCTGTTTTCTTTTCATAACCACACTTAAATAACTAGGTTAACACATTAAACCCTAGCCACATGTCACCTTTTGATTAGCTCTAGGTTTAAGTGACCCAATCACATTGTGCCAAGTGTCAAACCTATATTTAATCTTGATTTTAATCATCTTACATGATTAAAAATATTTGGCAAGCTTATGTGTTATGCCATGTGTCACCATCTCATGGTGCCACGTGTCACACTGCAAAATGACCAAAATGCCCCTATGTCTTAATTTTGAGTTCTTAACCCAAAATAATTATTTTCTTCTTCTAATTAATTTATATCAAATATAAATTAATTAATTAATCTCTATTAATTAATTTCTCATCAATTAAATTCATATTTAAACACTTTAAATATAAATTTAATTTATACTACACATCCAATAATCTAGATTTGGTTTCAAGTCATGCTAGGGACTTTGCAATTTAATTGCAAACCAAATCTATTTAATTAATCAATTAAACTCTTTAATTAATTAATTAAATCATATTTAAATAGGTGATAACTTGTGTATGTGTGTGACTTACTAGGCTCATCACTAATTGGCAATGAGACATGATATCAACTCTTAATATCATCGAACTCTTTCTTAACATAAATGATTTCTCTAAATCATTTTATGAACCTCATAGACCATGGTTAACACCTAGCATAGCATGCCATGGCCACCCAATTAGTAATAAGATTTACCTTAAATGAACCTATAATCATATGTTACCATGCACTAGAATCTCTGTTACAAAATCCCAACTCAAGTGAGTCATGGTTTATGTCAAACTCCATTTGCTATGAATATTATGTTCTCTTTTAATTCCAGTTCTTGATTAAAAGATTTTCTCATCGAAACTCTTTTACGAATAAATCTATCTGTCTGGCAGAACTTGAAACATCAAGAACAATTAAATGAACATAGGATTTTATCTCTATTTACTTAGAGGCAGATTCCATCTTGATCAACACCTACCTCCATATATAACTAGTAGGAGCCAACACATGCCCATATACCCATACATAGTACAAGTATGAAAGCGATATCAAACTCAAACTACCTATATACAAGATAACGTGCTATCTCGTGTCTAAAGATTATATCCATCGATATGATTTATGACAAAACATTGACAAGAGTAAACTCCATGTGCGTGTCATAAGTGTCACTGGTTCGACCTACTTATCATTTATAAGTGCCTATCATGTTTGTTATATGGCATGAGACTCACCATTCCATCTTATTTATATCTCATATAAATAACTTGGGAACAAACATGAATACAATCTTTACGGATAAGTCATGTCCTTATTATGAAGTATCCTCGATTGTGAACCTATTTATGATACTTTGTGCTAGAAATATTGTCACTCATATTCTTAACAACTTAAGAATAATATTCCTAACAAAATATCAATGGACCTTTTCTATTACACATAAATATATTATGTAAGCGGAAAAGTGGAAATGCCTTTTATTAATAAAAATATGTACAAGATACATACTAAATGATATGCTCTAGGGCATACTACTAACAATCTCCCACTAGCACTAGAGCCATTCATTACAATACCTTAGACCCATCTTCTCAAGATGTCGGTCTAAGCGAGCTTGTGACAAAGGCTTAGTACATGGATCATGAATTTTTCGGTGATGTTATTCTCGCATGACTATATCGCCTTTGCCCAACTATATGTCCGATAATGTGGTAGTGCCTTTCTATGTGTTTGGATTTTGGGTGAGACCTTAGTTCCTTAGCTTTGTATGATTGCTCCATTGTTGTCACGGTGTAGTGGAGCTGGCGACTCAATGGAAGGAACTCTGTAAGTTACATCACGAACTTCTTTATCCAAAGCGACTTCCTTTGCGACATCGATGCAACAATATACTCACCTCGATGAGTGGAATCTGCGATCGTGCTCTGTTTGGAACTCTTCCAACCGATTGCACAACCATTACAAATGAACAAATATCCAGAGGTAGACTTTCTATCATCGATATCTGATTGGAAATCAGAATCAGTATAACCAACCAATAGCAAGTCTCCACCTCCATAAAACACGAATAAATCCTTAGTTCTTCTTAATTACTAAAGAATATTCTTGTGACTATCGATGTTCCAAACTTGGATTGGATTGATACCTGCTAGTCAAACTAACAGCATATGCGATATCCGGCCTAGTACACAACATTGCATACATTAAACTTCCAATAGCCGAAGCATATGGAATCCTGGCCATCTTATCTCTTTCTTCAGGTGTCTTTGGAGACATCTCTTTAGAAAGGTGGATACCATGTCTCACTGGTAACAATCCTCTCTTGGAATCAAGCATGTTAAACCTCTTTAACACCTTTTCCAAGTATAGACTTTGGGATATACCAATTATTCTTTTCGCTCTATCTCTATAGATGCGAATCCCAAGAATATAGGTTGCCTCCCCTAAGTCTTTCATGGAGAATGTATTTGACAACCATACCTTTATAGTTGTCAACATACCTGTGTCATCACCTATCAACAGTATGTCATCCACATATAAGACAAGGAAAGTGATAGCTCTGTCACTAACCTTCTTATATACACATGGCTCATCCTCATTTTTGATAAAACCAAAGGATTTAATGGCTTCATCAAAACGGATTTTCCAACTCCTCGAAGCTTGTTTCAACCCATAAATGGATCGCTTTAGCTTGCATACCTTGGAACCATCTTGGGATTCAAATCCCCTAGGTTGTTTCATGAAAATGTTTTCTTCAATGTATCCATTGAGAAAAGCTGTTTTGACATCCATCTGCCAAATCTCATAATCATAGTATGCAGCTATTGCTAATAAAATCCTAATTGATTTAAGCATGGCAACAAAGTAGAAAGTCTCCTCATAGTCTATTCCTTGCCTTTGGCGAAACCCTTTCGCTACTAGCCTTGCCTTATAGGTCTCTACCTTTCCATCAGAACCAATTTTCTTCTTGAAAACCCATTTGTTCCCTATAGGTACAATACCTTCAGGTGGGTCAACAAGATCCCAAACTTGATTCTTATACATGGAATCAATCTCGGATTTCATAGCATCAATCCATTTTGAAGAGTCTATATCTGATATAGCTTCTTCATAGGTAAGTGGATCATCTCCATGATCTACTTCTTCATGAGTAGACAACTCTTGTTCTTCTTCATGAAGAAAACCATATCTCACTGGTGGGTGAGATACCGTGGTTGTTCTACGAGGAATAGCTGTAGATGTTTCATCAATGGGTATAGGTTCACTAGATGGATTTATATCCATCTGATCTGTTGGTTGGTCAGAATTCTCCAATTCTAACTCTGTTTGCCTTCCTTTGCCTCCTTCTTGAACAAACTGTTGTTCAAGAAATGTGGCATCTCTACTTATCACAACCTTTTGTGAAGTAGGCAAATAAAAATAATATCCAAAACTATCTTTCGGATATCCAACAAATCGACCTTTTACGATCTGGTCTCCAATTTATCGGTGTTGACTTTTTGATATAAGCTGGACAACCCCAAATCTTAACATGCTTAAGACTTGGTTTTCTTCCATGCCATATCTCATAAGGTGTGGAAGAAACTGATTTTGATGGAATCCTATTCAGAATATATAAAGCTGATTCTAATGCAAATCCCCAAAAGGAGATTGGCATATCAGTATAGCTCATCATACTACGTACCATATCCAATAGGGTACGATTTCTCCTTTCAGATACACCATTCAGTTGTGGCGTTCCTGGAGGAGTCGACTAAGAAACAATGCCATACTCTCTCAAGTATTCATCAAATTCGAGACTCAAATATTCACCTCCACGATCTGATCGAAGAGCTTTAATATTTTTTCCTGTTTGATTTTCTACTTCAGATTTAAATTCTTTGAACTTTTCAAAGGATTCATGTTTGTATTTCATCAAATACAAATACCCAAATCTTGATTTATCATCAGTAAAGGTAATAAAATAATGAGAGCCCCCTCTAGCCATTTCTTTAAATGGACCACATACATCACTACGTATTAGCTCCAAAATATTTTCAGCTCTTAGCCCTTGTCCAACAAAGGGTGATCTAGTCATTTTGCCCTGAAGGCAAGATTCACAAGTTGGAGTAGGCTTAGAGCCCAATGAGGATAAAATCCCCATTTTCTCCAATTTTGTAATCCTATCTTCTACAAAATGACATAACCTTAAGTGCCAAATATATTTTGAACTTGAGTTGGTTTTCACCATGGCATTGCATTCATTTAGATTGCTATACTCTGGCTAGTGGAAACACTTTCTTACTGGCAATAGAAACACTTTCCTGTTAGCAATGGAAACACTTTCCTGTTGGCAGTGGAAACACTTTCCTTTGCCTTTGTCAGCTTTGGTCTTCCCTTTCTGTTTAGCTATTTTCTTGGAAGGACCAGGAATCTGAAGTTTCTTTTTCTTATTGCCTTCTTCTTGTTGGACTTTCCAGTGGAAGAAGATGCAACCAAAGCTACCTCTTTTCCTTTATTGCCTGGCATATTCTTTTGGGCAATAACCAGCATGTTGAGTAATTCAGCTAAGGTGCATTCCTGTTTAGTCATATGGAAATTTGTCACAAAATTCCCAAAGACTCGAGGATGGGATGAAGGATCAAATCCGTTTGTAGTTGGAAATCCATGTTGAAGTCAAGATGTTCCAAGCTGCTCAATCACCAATCATCTTGTGGACATGATCCCCAACATTACATCCCTCGGACATCCTCATACGGAATAACTGTTTAGATATCTCATACCTAGCATTCTCTTTGTGCTCACCATACAACTCTTGTAGGTGAAGGAGGATCTCACTAGCACTCTTCATGTTCTCATGTTTCTTCTGTAACTCATTACTCATTGAAGCAAGCATGCAACACTTAGCTCTCATATCATGCTCCTTCCACTTGTCCAAAGTTTCATGTTCCTCTTGTGTGGCCTCTGGAGGTAAGGGACCAGGAACATTTGAATAGAGAACATATCCTATATGTTCAAGGTTCAGGACAAGTTTCAAATTTCTTAGCCAATCAGACAGATTAGGTCCTGTCAACCTGTTGTGATCAAGTATGCTTGCAAGGATATTGGATGGTGGTGGTTGTTTTGTGCTCATTTTATCGAGAAAATTAAGCTGCAGAAAATAACCAGATTAATTAGTAAATGTATCATGTAATTAACCAAAATGATTATGGTCTTTTAATCAAATTGGTCCTCCCACTAACTTAGCGAATCCTACACTTCCAAAGTAAGCGAAATCCTAGTTGGATGGATTTCTAGTGGGAGATTGAATTCTTATAATTCTATTGATCATCCTCAGGTACATCCATTATTGGAATTACAATAAACTATAAGTTAGCAACTCCTTGCCCATCACATCTCATGTGAGGTTCAATCCTTTTACTAGCCCCTAATGCTCAAAATCTCAGGTACATCCAATATTGACTTATCTTGCATTAGTTAAGTTGATCACATTGAGCGATAATTATGCAAATAATTTTAATGTCCTCAGGTACATCCAATATTGGCCACCAAACCATTTACATATTTACAACATCTCATGCTTAACAATTATTCTTAAGAAAATCTCTTAAATTAATTGCATCTCATGCAACTATTTAAAATTTCTTAAAATAATTGCCCCAATGGAGGGCTTATGTTATAATTACTTTAATTATAGCATTTCCAACTTAATCATTTGTTTGGAAGATTTTATAGCCATCCTAATTACTATTAAGGTCTCACTTTGCACATTATCCATTTAGCATGCATATATCATATAATTGCATACATTCCCATACATCTCATGCATTCATGGATAAGCAGTAAATATGGTATGATCATGGACTTTCTAAGGGATTCAATTCTGAGACACCAAGAATTGAATCAGGGCATTCCTAGGTGCATTTCATTCATTCATTTTACAAGAGTTGCTGAAGGAGTACATAATCAACACTTGATATTGAATTCCTCCCACTGGTCCCACCAATGCTCTTGACCTCCTTGAACTTCTTGCAATCCAATATTACAGAGTAATCCTTGGCATACCAAGGCGAATTTACAAGAACTTAAATAAATGAAATTACAACCCAAAAAATATTACAAACTTAATAATACATGCCCATAATAAATTAAAATAAATTAATTAATTTACAATCCCAAAGAAACATAAAAGAAATAAATCCAATCACATTGGTCTTTTATAGTCCATGATCATCCATCATGCATATCACTATTTAACAATTAAATAAAACATACATACTTAAATTAAATTGAATATCTCATATTCAACTTAAAAATCCAGATTTGAATATGATTCAAATAAATTTAAAAATTCAGATTTGAATCTCATTCAAACAAATTTAAAAATTCAGATTTGAATCACATTCAAACAACTTCAAAAATTCAGATTTGAATCACATTCAAACATTTTTTAAAAAATCAGATTTGAATCTCATTCAAATATTTTTTAAAAAATCAGATCTGAATTTTATTGAATCAATTTTAAAAAATCAGATTTAAATATGATTCAAACAACTTTAAAAATTCAGATTTGAATCACATTCAATCAACATTTAAAATTCAGATTTGAATCACATTCAAACAATTTTTAAAATTCTGATTTGAATCATAATTTAATTGTGTGATTAAAACAACTAATTAAACACTTTAATTAGTCAAAGAATAGGCCTTAGATCATACAACAATTGCAGAATTAAAAGCCAAATCTTGAACCACCCAAGGAACCATTGTTGCCGCCACCAATGGTGGCTTCACCATGTGTGACGCCACATCTCATGATCCAACCAGCAATGAATCTCTTGATCTCATGATCAAACACACATTTAAATTATATAATCAACAATCTAAATGGCAAATATAGTGGCTCTGATACCAATTGAAGGCAGGCGTGAAAAACACAAGATTATACCATTGAATTTAAAAATTTTCACCTAGGGTCACAAGCACCATGCAAGATTTATTTTTATCTATTTGATTTCAATGATAAACAACATATTAAAACTCTTTTAATATGTTTTTGGATCTGTATTTGCCATTTAAGATTTTAAAATTAATCAGATTAATTTTAGAACCCTAGATTAAATCAAGAACGATTACACTAACCTCTTGATGTCATGGCGTGTCTGCGCCTTTGAGATCGTCTTGAGGACACGGATGTTGTCCCTCTAGCTTGTCCACACCAAGAACACCTATGGCAGCCCTTGAACAGCTTCTAAAACCTTTTCTATTAATTAGAAATTCAAGTTCTGCCTTTTAAGAGATTAGAGATGCAACAGGACACTAGAAACAATTTCTAGTGTTCTTAATTCAAGAGATTGATGGCTAATCTCTTTGAATTGATGAGAGATGAAGAGAAATAGCTGGAGAGGCTCAAAGTGGCGTGACATATGAGGAGAGGCTGCTGGTTCTGTTTTCTTTCATAACCACACTTAAATAGCTAGGTTAACACATTAAACCCTAGCCACATGTCACCTTTGATTAGCTCTAGGTTTAAGTGACCCAATCACATTGTGCCAAGTGTCAAACCTATATTTAATCTTGATTTTAATCATCTTACATGATTAAAAATATTTGGCAAGCTTATGTGTTATGCCATGTGTCACCATCTCATGGTGCCACGTGTCACGCAAAAATGACCAAAATGCCCAATGTCTTAATTTTGAGTTCTTAACCCAAAATAATTATTTTCTTCTTCTAATTAATTTATATCAAATATAAATTAATTAATTAATCTCTATTAATTAATTTCTCATCAATTAAATTCATATTTAAACACTTTAAATATAAATTTAATTTATACTACACATCGATAATCTAGATTTGGTTTCAAGTCATGCTAGGGACTTTGCAATTTAATTGCAAACCAAATCTATTTAATTAATCAATTAAACTCTTTAATTAATTAATTAAATCATATTTAAATAGTTGATAACTTGTGTATGTGTGTGACTAACTAGTCTCATCACTAATTGGCAATGAGACATGATATCAACTCTTAATATCATCGAACTCTTTCTTACCTTAAATGATTTCTCTAAATCATTTTATGAACCTCATAGACCATGGTTAACACCTAGCATAGCATGCCATGGCCACCCAATTAGTAATAAGATTTACCTTAAATGAACCTATAATCATATGTTACCATGCACTAGAATCTCTCTGTTACAAAATCCAACTCAAAGGAGTCATGGTTTATGTCAAACTCCATTTGCTATGAATATTATGTTCTCTTTTAATTCAGTTCTTGATTAAAAGATTTTCTCATCGAAAACTCTTTCGAATAAATCTATCTGTCTGGCAGAACTTGAAACATCAAGAACAATTAAATGAACATAGATTTTATCTCTATTTACTTAGAGAGCAGATTCCATCTTGATCAACACCTACCTCCATATATAACTAGTAGAGCCAACACATGCCCATATACCATACATAGTACAAGTATGCAAAGTTATCAAACTCAAACTACCTATATACAAGATAAGCGTGCTATCTCAGGTCAAAGATTATATCCATCGATATGATTTATGACAAAACATTGACAAGAGTAAACTCCATGTGCTTGTCATAAGTGTCCAGTTCGCCTACTTATCATTTATAAGTGCCTATCATGTTTGTTATATGGCATGAGACTGACCATTCCATCTTATTTATATCTCATATAAATAACTTGGGAACAAACATGAATACAATCTTTCTGGATAAGTCATGTCCTTATTATGAAGTATCCTCGATTGTGAACCTATTTATGATACTTTGTGCTAGAAATACTGTCACTCATATTCTTAACAACTTAAGAATAATATTTCTAACAAAATATCAATGGACCTTTTATATTACACATAAATATATTATGTAACGGAAAAGTGGAAATGCCTTTTATTAATAAAAATATGTACAAGATACATACTAAATGATATGCTCTAGGGCATACTACTAACACCGACATCTTGAGAAGATGGGTCTAAGGTATTGTAATGAATGGCTCTAGTGCTAGTGGGAGATTGTTAGTAGTATGCCTAGAGCATATCATTTAGTATGTATCTTGTACATAATTTAATTAATAAAAGGCATTTCCACTTTTTCGATTACATAATATATTTATGTGTAATAGAAAAGGTCCATTGATATTTTGTTAGAAATATTATGCTTAAGTTGTTAAGAATATGAGTGACAATATTTCTAGCACAATGTATGATCCAGCGGTTCACAATCGAGGATACTTCATAATAAGGACATGACTTATCCGAAAGATTGTATTCATGTTTGTTCCCAAGTTATTTATATGAGATATAAATAAGATGGAATGGTGAGTCTCATGCCATATAACAAACATGATAGGCACTTATACATGATAAGTAGGCGAACTGTGACACTTATGACAAGCACATGGAGTTTACTCTTGTCAATGTTTTGTCATAAATCATATCGGCATATAATCTTTAGACTGAGATAGCATGCTTATCTTGTATATAGGTAGTTTGAGTTTGATATCGCTTTCATACTTGTACTATGTATGGGTATATGGGCATGTGTTGGCTCGCTAGTTATATATGGAGGTAGGTGTTGATCAAGATGGAATATGTTCTCTAAGTAAATAGAGATAAAATCCTATGTTCATTTAATTGTTCTTGATGTTTCAAGTTCCTGCCAGACAGATAGATTTATTCGTAAAAGAGTTTCGATGAGAAAATCTTTTAATCAAGAACTGGAATTAAAAGAGAACATAATATTCATAGCAAATGGAGTTTGACATAAACCATGACTCACTTGAGTTGGGATTTTGTAACAGAGAGATTCTAGTGCATGGTAACATATGATTATAGGTTCATTTAAGGTAAATCTTATTACTAATTGGGTGGCCATGGCATGCTATGCTAGGTGTTAACCATGGACTATGGGGATCATAAAAAGATTTAGAGAAATCATTTATGGAAAGAAAGAGTTATCATGATATTAAGAGTTGATATCATGACTCATTGACAATTAGAGATGAGACAATTAAGTCACACACATACACAAGTAATCACCTAATTAAATATGATTTAATTAATTAATTAAAGAGTTTAATTGATTAATTAAATAGATTTGGTTTGCAATAAAATTGCAAAGTCCCTAGCATGACTTGAAACCAAATCTAGATTATCGATGTAGTATAAATAAAATTTATATTTAAAGTGTTTAAATATGAATTTAATTGATGAGAAATTAATTAATAGAGATTAATTAATTAATTTATATTTGATATAAATTAATTAGAAGAAGAAAATAATTATTTTGGGTTAAGAACTCAAAATTAAGACACAGGGCATTTTGGTCATTTTGTACAGGACACGTGGCACCATGAGATGGTGACACATGGCATAACACATAAGCTTGCAAAATATTTTTAATCATGTAAGATGATTAAAATCATGATTAAATAGAGGTGTGACACTTGGCACAATGTGATTGGGTCACTTAAACCTAGAGCTAATCAAAAGGTGACATGTGGCTAGGGTTTAATGTGTTAACCTAGCTATTTAAGTGGGGTTATGAAAAGAAAACACAACCAGCAGCCTCTCCTCTCATATGTCACGCCACTTTGAGCCTCCAGCTATTTCTCTTCATCTCTCATCAATTCAAAGAGATTAGCCATCAATCTCTTGAATTAAGAACACTAGAAATTGTTTCTAGTGTCCTGCTTACATCTCTAATCTCTTAAAAGGCGAACTTGAATTTCTAATTAATAGAAAAGGCTTTAGAAGCTGTTCAAGGGCTTCCATAGGTGTTCTTGGTGTGGACAAGCTAGAGGGACAACATCCGTGTCCTCAAGACGACTTTCAAAGGCGCAGACACGCCGCAAAGACTTCAAGAGGTTAGTGTAATCGTTCTTGATTTAATCTAGGGTTCTAAAATTAATCTGATTAATTTTAAAATCTTAAATGGCAAATACAGATCCAAAAACATATTAAAAGAGTTTTAATATGTTGTTTATTATTGAAATCAAATAGATAAAAATAAATCTTGCATGGTGCATGTGACCCTAGGTGAAAATTTTTGAATTCAATGGTATAATCTTGTGTTTTTCACGCTTCCGTTCCTTCAGTGGAAGGTTTGGAAGGGTCAGATTCTTTGGGCAGAGACCCCTTAGGTCTGGTCAGCAATCAAGCAGGGGTTCACAACCTCCCCGCCCCTGTGAGACTTGTGGCAAGATTCATAGGGGGAGAATGCTATCGAGCAACAGGAGCCTATTTTAATTGTGGAGGGACTGGTCATTTTGCTAAGGATTGTGTAAGTCCATGCCGTTATGGATCATCTACCACGTCAGAAGGATGAGCCCAAGTTTCTACCCTGAAGAGTTCTGTAACACCCCTATTTGTATAGCCTGGTATATTTCACTATTCCGGTGACCGGTGTCGGTCCAGACAATTAAGGGGATTAGAACCATACTTAAGACAACTAGAGAAACCATAAATACAAATAATTAGTAATGTTCAATTAGTTAAGTATAAATAAGAAAAATAGAACATAAAAAGTTAAACGAGCCGAAAGTCACAACGATGGGTGGCCTCCTCGGGAACGACTGCGAAGTCATTTTAAACTCAAATTTCGAACCGTAAAATGTGACGCTACGGTCCTTAAGACCCTTATAAACACAGTGGAAAATAGAAAATCACGAAAAAGAACTGTTAAGCCAGTCAAATAATTAGGTCAGGGAGCCGGAAGAAATATGGAATTATTTGCAAACCGGGATGAACCGGCGAGGGACAATTTGATCAATTGACCCCGAGAGCTGACTCCTGACCTAACTGTCAAATAAAATCGGAGAAAAGAAAATTTTGGAATCGAGAATTAAATTAAAGAACAAATAGAAAAAAAAAGGGGAAAATGAAAAAGTAAAGGTGATGACATCATGCATGATGCCATAAGTGTATAATTAATAAATTAATTAATTAGATTTCTTTTGTGGTCTTCCATAAGCCAAAATAGATAAACGAAAAGAAAAAAAAATCAAATAGTCATCTTCTTTCTCCCTTTGCCATCTCACTCTCTCCCTAATTCCTCCATGAAAGTTTCTTCATTTAAGCTTATACTCAAGCTTAAATTTCTTCACTCAACCTTCATAACCCCCCTAAAAACCTTACTAGAGCTTGTAATCTCAACTTAAGAAGAATATTGAAAGAAGAAAGAAGAACAAAAGATAGAGATTTGAAGTTTTAAGAAAGGTTAGTATGCTAACTTTCATTTTTTTTCTTTAATGCATAATTAGTTACTTAGATGAACTTAGAAATTAATGAAATGAAATAAAAATATGTGGGGAGGACCAAACTGAAATTTTGGCCAGCCATGGATGTATGAGGGTATGATGTGTTTTGAATGAATTAAAAGTGTTAGTAAACTTGTATGAGAATGGCAGTAAGATTGAAATACTTAAATGTGATTAAATGCAACAATTTAGTGTGATTAGGGTTTGGAGGCCTAGGGTTTTGAGGCAAAAATTTGGAGAAATGAGTAAATGATGTGTTTGACCTGTTGTTAAGTGAAAAATGGTCAATTGTGACCAAATGAGTTGTGTGGGAATGGTTGGAAATTAAGTTAAATTCGGAGGGTGTATAGTCATGCTGCTGGCAGCATGACCAAGTCAACTTTGAAGGACCAAAAATGAAATTTTACAAGTCCAATTGATATGGCACCAATTGGGGATGAAAATAGACATAAAATGACACAATTTTCGTTTAGTAACCATGCCCAAAAAGTGACCAAAACCTAGTGAACAAATTGACCAAAGTTGGATAAGTGCAGTCTACCACTGTAAAAACTGACCAAATGAACAGTGTCTGTTCATTTGGTCATAACTCGAGCTAGGCAGGTCCAAATGACCTGAAATTTTACCAGTGGTTAGATGAGATATAGACCTAAAACTTTCATGAAGAACACAAGTCCACATTCTGCCAGCAACCAAGCCATTTGGCCACCCCAAGTTGGTGACCCAAAACTGCCAGCACCAAAATTTGCCCAGAAAATCTGGGTTGTGTCTAACCCGGCAACCCTGGTTCAAATGGCCATAACTTAAGCTACAAAACTCCAATTGGGGTGATCCAAAAATGAGAATAAACTTAAGACAATAAGGAACATTTTCTATGAATAAAGTTTTGTCAAATTCCAACAGTAGATTGACCAATGGAATAGTGCAATTAGGGACACCAAAACTGAAAATTTGACAATTTTGCCAAAAGGACTTAAGCTTTGAGAAAATGACCAAAACCAACAAATTTAATGACCAAAATGTGGTATGTGGGTGAAGTTGGAGTTCCCATACCTATTAAGCCTTAAAAAGTCAACAATTTGACTTGAATAGTGTAGTGAATAGTAACTCGAAACACAAAAACTTTGAGAACGTCGAAATTAGCACATTAAAGCTAGGTAAAAATGAAGTGAAATTTATTTTTGGATTTATGCTAAGTTATGGTACTGAAACACTGTGAAATTGTGTGTTTTAGCAGAAAAAGACTTGGAAGCTCTGAGAGACTGAGTCAAGGCCTAGAGGCGACTCACGTCAAGTCTGTGCACAGTAATTGTTGTTTAAATATATGATTCTTGAAAATTTGATTTTTCTTGAGTTAATTACGAATTGTGTTGCCATTTATGATTGTGAATATGACTTTGAAAATTTACCAGATTTTCAATAAATTATTTGAATAAATTGTTTTGAATTGATTTTATGTTCACACTTAGCATGACAATATCACATTATTCCTCCTCCATTTATGGGGTTGAGATCGTTTATTTTCCTCCCTCTCTGGCTTGCCAGTTGAGGATGAGATCGGATGAGTACTCATTAGCTAGCTAGCCACCTCCCTCATTGATTTCGATTAATGGGGTTGTAGATTGCTTTGTCGTGGTGTACAACACGGCATTGATCGGAAATTTTGTGTCATGGCTTAAGTGTATATGATTTTGGCAACACTGTGTTTAATAAATTATTTGACTAAATGGTGTTATTATGAGCTTTGATATTTGTGAAATATGATTGGGAAGTATTCAAATTGTGTTTCATCAATGAACGATTTATGTATTGCATTTTAAATTTTTATTGTGCACCACTGAGTATTTTATACTCGGCGATAGCTTATTTTGCTGTCGCAGATAAGAGCAAGGAGAAAGCAGCAGAGTGAGCTGCTATTGAATTGAGGCCTCCACTGATCTTTTTGTACGGGTATTATTTTATACCCTTGTAGTTAATTTTCATGTAAATATAGTAATGTTGTATGTATCAATGTAAGTTGAGCAGTTGTAAATAAATTGTAATCATATTATTTTTGGATTTCCTTCTGTAAATTAATAATTGTACATGTAAATTTCATATTTTATGCCTTGTGAATGGAGTTGTTAAATATTTTGAAATCATAAATTTTGATTTGGATTGTGGAATTACCTTGAAGTGATTTGAATTGAGTTGATTGAGATTTATTGGAGGATGGGAGTTGTGAAAAAGTTTTGGAAGTGTTTTTTTTTTAGGTATTTGAAGAACGGTTTTCTCCAAATACAAACGGAACTCTGTCAAAATTTTTATAAAATTTGCGGCAAAATTAAAATGGACAAAAATTTTTACTAGTATTTAAACTTTGAATAAATGGTTTTAATTCCTACCAAAATGCTCACCACTTCCAAAATGTAAGAAAATCGTTTTAAAATCCCTTGTAGGGTACTTAATGAGTTATCGGTAAGTGAAGTTCGGAAGTTCATTAAGTATTCTACGGGATCATGTTATGCCTTACATAGGGGTAAGGTGTGACATGTTTTAGTGGTATCAGAGCATGGTTTTTCAATAAATTTTGACTATGTGTATGAACATTTTATTGATAAGTACAACTGCTCAAGTGTATTTAATTGATACATATGACATATTTACATCATGAATATGCACTAACGGAGGTCAACCTCCTTGTGTTTGATCTCAGGAAGTAGAAAATTTTGGAAAACGGAATGGAAGGAGGAGATTATTCCGAAGAACAATCTGTAGAGGCTGAGGTTCAAGTGGAAGCCCCAGCACTCCAGAACGTGAGTGGGTCAGCCACTCCAACTCCTGCTCCAGCACCACAGTTCCCTGCTCAATTTGTACAGCAGATGGCTACATTTTTCCAGCAAATGGCGGGTAATGTGCCACCCCAAGCTCAAATGCCAGTACCTGTAGCGCAACCACAGCCCTCTGCTCGGCAATATGAAAAATTGATGAAATTTGGGGCCACCGAGTTTAAAGGCACTGTGGATCCACTGGAGGCAAAACAGTGGTTGGAAAGAATGGAACGAGTTTTTAGAAAACTGCAGTGTACGGAAGAGATGAAGTTCGACTATTCTGTTTCCTTTTTACAAGGGGATGCATATGAATGGTGGAAGACCATCCCCCACAGCCTGGTTAAGCCACCTGTGCTGACATAGACAGACTTCCTGAGGGAATTCAGGCAGAAATGGGTTCCTGATGCATATGTAGATATGAAATTACAAGAATTCTTGAGTTTGAAACAAGGGGACAGAACCATAGCAGAATATGAGAGAAACTTCTTAAGGTTAAGCCACTATGCTGGAAGATTATTCTCCACCCCCAGAGACAGATGTAAGAGGTTTGAGTCCGGATTAAGGCCGAATTTGAGAATGCAAGTCATGGGCTTTCGACATCAGAATTTTGCTGAATTGATCTCACAGGCCCTGGAACTGGAAAGGATAGAATCAGAAAGGGCAGTGAAGAAGGGTACACAAGAAAAAGAGAAGACTGAAAAGACTATGGGACAAGCATCTAAGAGTGGTTCTGGAAAGAGGAAACAGTTTGGGAGATCCAGCTCCCGTAGATCTGGCTGCGGCAGATTTTCTGGCCAACGACCACCCCGGTCTGGTCAGCAGACCCAGCAGACACCCCGAGGAGCTCTATCAGTCCGGCAGTGTGAAACTTATGGTAGAACTCATGGTGGGGTTTGTTTTAAGGCCACCGGTGCATGTTTTAACTGTGGAGGGAGCGGACATTTCGCTAAAGATTGCACTAGCCCGCGTCGGTCTGGATCTTTTGCTACATCTGAAGGATCAGCCCAAGTCTCTGCACCTAGAGGGTCACAGTCAGCTGCTAGAGGTAGAGGCAGAGGTAGGGGTCCTGGTAACACTCCTGAAAGTCAAAGCACTATTAACCAGCCAGTACCCAGTGGCGCACCAGTTAGAGTGTATACCATGCGTCAGAGGGAGGAGGCTGAAACATCAAATGTTGTAACTGGTAAATTTTCCATCCTTGACCAAGATGTACATGTGTTATTTGATCCTGGCTCCACACATTCGTATGTTAGTGCTAGTGTGATGTGTTCTACTGCTATTCAGCGTGTACCAATGGACTATGATGTGCTAGTAACTAGTCCATTAAGCCAGGAGGTCAGAGTAAATAGGCTATATAGGGACTATTCTTTGGTGATCCAAGGACATACTTTTCTATCTGATTTAATTGAAATGACCTTCAGAGATTATGACATTATCTTGGGCATGGATTGGTTAGCTAGGCATCATGCGATGATTGACTGTAGACTGAAGACAGTCACTTTTGGTCTTCCTCAGTATGGTGATGTAGTAATACATGGAGAGAGACAGTTATTACCTTCAAACATCATTTCAGCTGCATTGGCCAAGAAAATGATTAAGAAAGGGTGTGAGGCGTACTTGGCACATGTGATAGACACCCAAGTGGGGAGTCCAAAGATCGAGGACATTCCTATCAGATGTGACTTTCCGGATGTGTTTCCTGATGAATTGCCAGGACTACCTCCAGAAAGAGAAGTGCAATTTGAAATTGATGTTATGCCTGGTGTGGACCTAATCTCCATAACACCATACAGAATGGCACCAGCAGAACTAAAAGAATTGAAAATACAGTTGCAAGAGCTGCTTGATAAGGGCTTCATTCGCCCTAGTGTTACACCTTGGGGAGCGCTGGTGTTGTTTGTAAAGAAGAAGGATGGCACTCTCCGGTTATGCATTGACTATCGGCAGCTGAATAAGGTGACAATAAAGAACAGATACCCATTGCCCCGCATTGATGACTTATTTGATCAGTTGAGAGGTGCAACTGTGTTCTCCAAAATTGACCTGAGATCAGGTTATTATCAATTGAGAGTACAAGAGCAGAGTATTCCTAAAACTGCCTTCAGAACCTGCTATGGCCATTGTGAGTTCTTGGTTATGCCATTCGGGTTAACTAATGCTCCGGCTGCTTTTATGGATCTGATGAACACTATCTTCAGACCATACCTCGAGCAGTTTGTTGTCGTATTTATTGATGATATATTGGTCAATTTGAGGAATGCAGAAGAGCATGATAGACATCTGCGGATTGTACTACAGACTTTAAGGGAGAAACAGCTATATGCCAAACTTTCGAAGTGTGAATTTTGGCTGAAGGAGATATCCTTTTTAGGGCACATAGTATCAACAGAGGGTATTAAGGTAGATCCTAGCAAGATTGAAGCTGTCCTTAATTGGAAGCCACCCAGAAATGTCACAAAGATTCGCAGTTCAAGTTAATGGATACTACCATCGATTTGTGAAGGGATTCTCCATGTTGGCATCTCCATTGACCAAGCTACTTAGAAAGGATGTGAAATTTCAGTGGACGGACAAATGCCAGCAAAGTTTTGGTGAATTGAAAAGATGTTTGACTGAGGCTCCAGTCCTGACTTTACCTACACCGGGTAAAGAATATACAATTTACAGCTATGCTTCTCACAATGGGTTAGGTTGTGTGTTGATGCAAGATCAAAATGTTATTGCCTATGCATCACGCCAGCTAAAACCGCATGAGAGGAATTATCCAACACATGATTTGGAGCTTGCAGCTATTGTGTTTGCTCTTAAGATCTGGAGACATTATTTGTATGGGGAGAAGTGTTACATCTACACAGATAATAAGAGTTTGAAGTATTTGGGCACCCAAAAAGAGTTGAATTTGAGACAGAGGAGATGGTTAGAGTTGATAAAAGACTATGATTGCCGAATAGACTATCAGCCAGGGAAAGCTAATGTTGTGGCTGATGCCCTAAATCGCAAGACTATGGCAAGTCTACAGGTTACTCCTTTGTCTTTGGTACATGAGTTGAGATCATTACATGCCAGTTTAGAGATTAATGGTGAGGGGCGCATGCCAGAGTAGCATGGTATGTACACAAGCAGTTAATTGTTCAGATCGTAATGGTCGCCGTAATGATGAAAGGTATCATAAGCTGTTGGAAGAAGTCCGGCAGGGCAAGAAACCAGAGTTCTCAATCAGAAATGATGGTCTACTACTACACCAGGGTAGAATATGTGTTCCTAATAATGTTGATTTAAGGCAGATCATTTTAAAGGAAGCACATGAGTCTCCTTTTGCTATGCACCCTGGTGGTACAAAAATGTATAGAGGGCTAAAGGAGCATTACTGGTGGATGGGTTTAAAAAGAGATGTAGCAGAGTTTGTATCCAAATGCCTGACTTGTCAGCAAGTAAAGGTAGAGCATCAAGTACCAACTGGGTTGTTACATCCACTACCAGTGCCAGAATGGAAATGGGAGAGAATAACAATGGATTTTGTAATGGGACTTCCAAAGACACAGAAGAGTCATGATGTAGTATGGGTCATTGTCGATAGACTGACTAAGTCTGCTCATTTTCTGCCAATTCGAATGGACTACAGTTTGGACAGATTGGCCAGGTTGTACATTGACGAGATTGTGAGACTTCATGGAGTGCCAGCATCCATTGTATCAGACAAAGATCCTAGGTTCACTTCTAGATTCTGGGGTAGTCTTCAGAGAGCCCTAGGAACTAGATTGAACTTCAAGATCGCATTCCACCCACGCATGCATGGCCACCCGAGAGGGTAATTCAGATATTGGAGGACATGCTACGGGCTTGTGTGATTGAGTTTGAGGGTAGTTGGGATACACACTTGCCTTTGATTGAGTTTGCTTACAACAACAGCTACCAATCAAGCATTGGGATGCCTCCATATGAAGCTTTGTATGGCAGAAAATGTAGAACCCCGTTTTGTTGGGATGACGTGGGTGAAAGAAAAATGATTGGACTTGAAATTGTTTAACAGACTGAAGAGAAAATTAGGGTGATTAAAGATCGACTTAAAGCTGCATCAGACTGTCAAAAGTCCTATATTGATTCGAAAAGAAGGGATATTGAGTATGCAGTGGGTGAGAAAGTTTTCCTCAAGGTTTCTCCTTGGAAGAGGATTATGAGATTCGGCAGGAAGGGGAAACTAAGTCCTCGTTTTTTCGGGCCATATGAGGTATTGGAAAGAGTGGGTCCTTTGGCTTATCATTTGGCACTACCTCCAGAGTTGGAGAAGATACATAACGTCTTCCATGTGTCTATGTTGAGGAGTATCGATCAGACCCATCTCATGTTCTACCAGTAGAAGAAATTGAAGTGAATCCAAACCTCACATATGAAGAAGAACCCATAAAGATTCTAGCTTATGAGGTGAAGCAGCTACGGAACAAGCAGATACCATTGGTAAAAGTGCTGTGGAACCATCATTCAGGCCAGGAGGCTACTTGGGAATGAGAGGAGGACAATAGGAGACAACACCCACAGCTGTTCAGAGATTGACACCAAGTAAAATTTCGAGACGAAATTTATTTAAGGGGGGGAGAATTGTAACACCCCTATTTGTATAGCCTGGTATATTTCACTGTTCCGGTGACCGGTTTCGGTCCGGACAATTAAGGGGATTAGAACCATACTTAAGACAACTAGAGAAACCATAAACACAAATAATTAGTAATGTTCAATTAGTTAAGTATAAATAAGAAAAACGGAACATAAGAAGTTAAACGAGCCGAGAGTCACAGCGATGGGTGACCTCCTAGAGAACGACTGCGAAGTCATTTTAAACTCAAATTTCGAACTGTAAAATGTGACACTGCGGTCCTTAGGACCCTTATGAACACAGTGGAAAAGAGAAAATCACGAAAAAGAATCGTTAAGCTACCAAATAATTAGGTCGTGGAGCCTAAGAAATATGGAATTATTTGCAAACCGGGATGAACCGGCGAGGGGCAATTTGGTCAATTGACCCCGAGAGCTGACTCCTGACCTAACTGTCAAATAAAATCGAAGAAAAGAAAATTTCGGAATCGAGAATTAAATTAAAGAACTAATAGAAAAAAAAAAGGGGAAAATGAAAAAGTAAAGGTGATGACATCATGCATGACATTATGCATGATGCCATAAGTGTATAATTAATAAATTAAATAATTAGATTTTTTTTTGTGGTCTTCCATAAGCCAAAATAGATAAATGAAAAGAAAAAAAAAATCAAATAGTCATCTTCTTTCTCCCTTTGCCGTCTCACTCTCACCCTAATTCCTCCATGAAAGTTTCTTCATTTAAGCTTATACTCAAGCTTAAATTTCTTCACTCAACCTTCATAACCCCCCTAAAAACCTTACTAGAGCTTGTAATCTCAACTTAAGAAGAAGATTCAAAGAAGAAAGAAGAACAAAAGATAGAGATTTGAAGTTTTAAGAAAGGTTAGTATGCTAACTTTCATTTTTTTTTTTTAAATGCATAATTAGTTACTTAGATGAACTTAGAAATTAATGAAATGAAATAAAAATATGTGGGGAGGACCAAACTGAAATTTTGGCCAGCCATGGATGTATGAGGGTATGATGTGTTTTGAATGAATTAAAAGTGTTAGTAAACTTGTATGAGAATGGCAGTAAGATTGAAATGCTTAAATGTGATTAAATGCAACAATTTAGTGTGATTAGGGTTTGGAGGCCTAGGGTTTTGAGGCAAAAATTTGGAGAAATGAGTAAATGATGTGTTTGACCTGTTGTGAAGTGAAAAATGGTCAATTGTGACCAAATGAGTTGTGTGGGAATGGTTGGAAATTAAGTTAAATTCGGAGGGTGTATAGTCATGCTGCTGGCAGCATGACCAAGTCAACTTTGAAGAACCACAAATGAAATTTTACAAGTCCAATTGATATGGCACCAATTGGGGATGAAAATAGACATAAAATGACACAATTTTCATTTAGTTACCATGCCCAAAAAGTGACCAAAACCTAGTGAACAAATTGACCAAAGTTGGATAAGTGCAGTCTGCCACTGTAAAAACTGACCAAATGAACAGTGTTTGTTCATTTGGTCATAACTCGAGCTAGGCAGGTCCAAATGACCTGAAATTTTACCAGTGGTTAGATGAGATATAGACCTAAAACTTTTATGAAGAACACAAGTCCAAATTCTGCCAGCAACCAAGCCATTTGGCCACCCCAAGTTGGTGACCCAAAACTGCCAGCACCAAAATTTGCCCAGAAAATCTGGGTTGTGTCTAACCCGGCAGCCCTGGTTCAAATGGCCATAACTTGAGCTACAAAACTCCAATTGGGGTGATCCAAAAATGAGAATAAACTTAAGACAATAAGGAACATTTTCTATGAAGAAAGTTTTATCAAATTCCAACAGTAGGTTGACCAATGGAACAGTGCAATTAGGGACACCAAAACTGAAAATTTGACAATTTTGCCAAAATGACTTGAGCTTTGAGAAAATGACCAAAACCAACAAATTTAATGACCAAAATGTGGTATGTGGGTGAAGTTGGAGTTCCCATACCTATTAAGCCTTAAAAAGTCAACAATTTGACTTGAATAGTGTAGTAAATAGTAACCCGAAACACAAAAACTTCGAGAACGTCGAAATTAGCATATTAAAGCTAGGTAAAAATGAAGTGAAATTTATTTTTGGATTTATGCTAAGTTATGGTACTGAAACACTGTGAAATTGTGTGTTTCAGCTGAAAATGACTTGGAAGCTCTGAGAGACTGAGTCAAGGCCTAGAGACGACTCACGTCAGGTCTGTGCACAGTAATTATTATTTAAATATATGATTCTTGAAAATTTGATTTTTCTTGAGTTAACTACGAATTGTGTTGCCATTTATGATTGTGAATATGACTTTGAAAATTTACCAGATTTTCAATAAATTATTTGAATAAATTGTTTTGAATTGATTTTATGTTCACACTTAGCATGACAGTATCACATTATTTCTCCTCTATTTATGAGATTGAGATCATTTATTTTCCTCCCTCTCTGGCTTGCCAATTGAGGTTGAGATTGGATGAGTACTCATTAGCTAGCTAGCCACCTCCCTCATTGATTTCGATTAATGGGGTTGTAGATTGCTTTGTCGTGATGTACAACACGGCATTGATCAGAAATTTTGTGTCATGGCTTAAGTGTATATGATTTTGGCAACACTGTGTTTAATAAATTATTTGACTAAATGGTGTTATTATGAGCTTTGATATTTGTGAAATGTGATTGGGAAGTATTCAAATTGTGTTTCATCAATGAACGATTTATGTATTGCATTTTAAATTTTTATTGTGCACCACTGAGTATTTTATACTCGGCGATAGCTTATTTTGCTGTCGCAGATAAGGGCAAGGAGAAAGCAGCAGAGTGAGCTGCTATTGAATTGAGGCCTCCACTGATCTTTTTGTACGAGTATTATTTTATACCCTTGTAGTTAATTTTCATGTAAATATAGTAATGTTGTATGTATCAATGTAAGTTGAGCAGTTGTAAATAAATTGTAATCATATTATTTTTGGATTTCCTTCTGTAAATTAATAATTGTACATGTGAATTTCATACTTTATGCCTTGTGAATGGAGTTGTTAAATATTTTGAGATCATAAATTTTGATTTGGATTGTGAAATTACCTTGAAGTGATTTGAATGGAGTTGATTGAGATTTATTGGAGGATGGGAGTTGTGGAAAATTTTTGGAAGTGTTTTTTTTTTTAGGTATTTGAAGAACGGTTTTCTCCAAATACAAACGGAACTCTGTTAAAATTTTTATAAAATTTGCGGTAAAATTAAAATGGACAAAAAATTTTGCTAGTATTTAAACTTTGAATAAATGGCTTTAATTCCTACCAAAATGCTCACCACTTCCAAAATGTAAGAAAATCGTTTTAAAATCCCTTGTAGGGTACTTAATGAGTTATCGGTAGGTGAAGTTCGGTAGTTCATTAAGTATTCTACGGGATCATGTTATGCCTTACATAGGGGTAAGGTGTGACATGTTTTAGTGGTATCAAAGCATGGTTTTTCAATAAATTTTGACTATGTGTATGAACATTTTATTGATAAGTACAACTATTCAAGTGTCTTTAATTGATACATATGACATATTTACATCATGAATATGCACTAACGGAGGTCAACCTCCTTGTGTTTGATCTCAGGAAGTAGAAAATTTTGGAAAACGGAATGGAAGGAGGAGATCATTCCGAAGAACAATCTGTTGAGGCTGAGGTTCAAGGGGAAGCCCTAGCACTCCAGAACGTGAGTGGGTCAGCCATTCCAGCTCCTGCTCCAGCACCATAGTTCCCTGCTCAATTTGTACAGCAGATGGCTGCGTTTTTCCAGCAAATGGTGGGTAATGTGCCACCCCAAGCTCAAATGCCAAGACAGAGCACAACCACAAAATTTCTCACCAAAGAATATGAAAAATTGATGAAATTTGGGGCCACCGAGTTTAAAGGCACCGTGGATCCACCGGAGGCGTAATGTTGGTTGGAAAGAATGGAACGAGTTTTCAGAAAACTGCAGTGTACGAAAGAGATGAAGTTCGAGTATTCTGTTTCCTTGTTACAAGGTGATGCATATGAATGGTGGAAGACCATCCCCCATAGCCTGGTTGAACCACCTGTGCTGACATAGACAGACTTCCTGAGGGAATTCAGGCAGAAATGGGTTCGTGATGCATATGTAGATATGAAATTACAAGAATTCTTGAGTTTGAAACAAGGGGACAGAACCATGGCAGAATATGAGAGAAACTTCTCAAGGCTAAGCCACTATGCTGGAAGTTTAGTCTCCACCCCCAGAGACAGATGTAAGAGGTTTGAGTCTGGATTAAGGCTGAATTTGAGAATGCAAGTCGTGGGTTTTCGACATCAGAATTTTGCTGAATTGATCTCACAGGCCCCAGAACTGGAAAGGATAGAATCAGAAGGGGCAGTGAAGAAGGGTACACAATAAAAAGAGAAGACTGAAAAGACTATGGGACAAGCATCTGAGAGTGGTTCTGGAAAGAGGAAACAGTTTGGGGGATCTAGCTCCGTAGATCTGGCAGAGGTAGATTTTCTGGCCAACGACCACCCCTGGCCCGGTCACAGACCAGACACCCCGAGGAGCTCTATCAGTCCTGCAGTGTGAAACTTGTGGTAGAACTCATGGTGGGGTTTGTTTCAAGGCCACCAGTGCATGTTTTAACTGTGGAGGGAGCGGACATTTCGCTAAAGATTGCACTAGTCCGCGCTAGTCTGGATCTTTTGCTACATCTGAAGGATCAGCCCAAGTCTCTGCACCTAGAGGGTCACAGTCAGCTGCTAGAGGTAGAGGCAGAGGTAGGGGTCCTGGTAACACTCCTGGAAGACAAAGCACTGTTAACCAGCCAGCACTGGGCGCACTGGGCCAGAGTGTATACCATGCGTCAGAGGGAGGAGGCTGAAACATCAAATGTTGTAACTGGTAATTTTTCCATCCTTGACCAAGATGTACATGTGTTTTTTGATCCTGGCTCCCCACATTCGTATGTTAGTGCTAGTGTGATGTGTTCTACTGCTATTCAGCGTGTACCAATGGATTATGATGTGCTAGTAACTAGTCCATTAGGCCAGAAGGTCAGGGTAAATAGGCTATATAGGGACTGTCCTTTAGTGATCCAAGGACATACTTTTCTATCTGATTTAATTGAAATGACCTTCAGAGATTATAACATTATCTTGGGCATGGATTGGTTAGCCAGGCATCATGCGATGATTGACTGTAGACTGAAGACAATCACTTTTGGTCTTCCTCAGTATGGTGATGTAGTAATACATGGAGAGAGACAATTATTACCTTCAAATATCATTTCAGCTGCACTGGCCAAGAAAATGATTAAGAAAGGGTGTAAGGCTTACTTGGCACATGTGATAGACACCCAAGTGGGGAGTCCAGCACTGAGGGACATTCCTACTGTATGTGACTTTCCGGATGTGTTTCCTGATGAATTGCCAGGATTACCTCCAGAAAGAGAAGTGAAATTTGAAATTGATGTTATGCCTGGTGTGGACCCAATCTCCATAACACCATACAGAATGGCACCAGCAGAACTAAAAGAATTGAAAATACAGTTGCAAGAGCTGCTTGATAAGGGCTTCATTCGCCCTAGTGTTTCACCTTGGGGAGCGCCGGTGTTGTTTGTAAAGAAGAAGGATGGCACTCTCTGGTTATGCATTGACTATCGGCAGCTGAATAAGGTGACAATAAAGAACAGATACCCATTGCCCCGCATTGATGACTTATTTGATCAGTTGAGAGGTGCAACTGTGTTCTCCAAAATTGACCTGAGATCAGGTTATTATCAGTTGAGAGTACAAGAGCATAGTATTCCTAAAACTGCCTTCAGAACCCTCTATGGCCATTATGAGTTGTTGGTTATGCCATTCGGGTTAACTAATGCTCCGGCTGCTTTTATAGATCTGATGAACACTATCTTTAGAACATACCTCGACCAGTTTGTTGTGGTATTTATTAATGATATATTAGTCTATTCGAGGAATGCAGAAGAGCATGATAGACATCTACGGATTGTACTACAGACTTTGAGGGAGAAACAGCTTTATGCCAAACTGTCGAAGTGTGAATTTTGGCTGAAGGAGATATCCTTTTTGGGGCACATAGTATCAACAGAGGGTATTAAAGTAGATCTTAGCAAGATTGAAGCTGTCCTTAATTGAAAGCCACCGAGAAATGTCACAGAGATTCGCAGTTTTCTGGGGTTAGCTGGATACTACCGTTAATTTGTGAAGGGATTCTCCATGTTGGCATCTCCATTGACCAAGCTACTTAGAAAGGATGTGAAATTTCAATGGACGGACAAATGCCAGCAAAGTTTTGATGAATTGAAAAGATGTTTGACTGAGGCTCCAGTCCTGACTTTACCTACACCGGGTAAAGAATATACAATTTACAGCGATGCTTCTCACAATGGGTTAGGTTGTGTGTTGATGCAAGATCGAAATGTTATTGCCTATGCATCACGCCAGCTAAAACCGCATGTGAGGAACTATCCAACACATGATTTGGAGCTTGCAGCTATTGTGTTTGCTCTTAAGATCTGGAGACATTATTTGTATGGGGAGAAGTGTTACATCTACACAGATCATAAGAGTTTGAAGTATTTGGGCACCCAGAAAGAGTTAAATTTGAGACTGAGGAGATGGTTAGAGTTGATAAAAGACTATGATTGTCAAATAGACTATCAGCCAGGGAAAGCTAATGTTGTGGCTGACGCCCTAAATCGCAAGACTATGGAAAGTCTACAGGTTACTCCTTTGTCTTTGGTACATGAGTTGAGATCATTACATGCTAGTTTAGAGATTAATGATGAAGGACAGACAGCAGTTGCATGGCATGTACAACCAGTGTTAATTGATCAGATCAGAATGGCTGCTCAGAATAATGAAAGGTATCATAAGCTATTGGAAGAAGTCCGGCAGGGCAAGAAACTAGAGTTCTCAATCAGAAATGATGGTCTACTGCTACACCAGGGTATAATATGTGTTCCTAATAATGTTGATTTGAGGCAAATCATTTTGAAGGAAGCACATGAGTGTCCTTTTGCTATGCATCCTGGTGGTGCAAAAATGTATAGAGGGCTAAAGGAGCATTACTGGTGGATGGGTTTAAAAAGAGATGTGGCAGAGTTTGTATCCAAATGCCTGACTTGTCTGCAAGTAAAGGCAGAGCATCAAGTACCAAATGGGTTGTTACATCCACTACCAGTGCCAGAATGGAAATGGGAGAGAATAACAATGGATTTTGTAATGGGACTTCTAAAGACACAGAAGAGTCATGATGTAGTATGGGTCATTGTCGATAGACTGACTAAGTCTGCTCATTTTCTGCCAATTCGAATGGACTACAGTTTGGACAGATTGGCCAGGTTGTACATTGACGAGATTGTGAGACTTCATGGAGTGCCAGTATCCATTGTATCAGACAGAGATCCTAGGTTCACTTCTAGATTCTGGGGTAGTCTTCAGAGAGCCCTAGTAACTAGACTGAACTTCATTTACTGCATTCCACCCACAGATAGATGGCCAGTCTGAGAGGGTAATTCAGATATTGGAGGACATGCTACGGGCTTGTGTGATTGAGTTTGAGGGTAGTTGGGACACACACTTGCCTTTGATTGTGTTTGCTTACAACAACAGCTACCAATCAAGCATTGGGATGCCTCCATATGAAGCTTTGTATGGCAGAAAATGTAGAATCCCGTTGTGTTGGGATGACGTGGGTGAAAGAAAAATGATTGGACCCGAAATTGTTCAACAGACTGAAGAGAAAATTAGGGTGATCAAAGATCGACTTAAAGCTGCATCAGACCGTCAGAAGTCCTATATTGATTTGAAAAGAAGGGATATTGAGTATGCAGTGGGTGAGAAAGTTTTCCTCAAGGTTTCTCCTTGGAAGAGGATTATGAGATTCGGTAGGAAGGGGAAACTAAGTCCTCGTTTTATCGGGCCATATGAGGTATTGGAAAGAGTGGGCCATTTGGCTTATCATTTGGCACTACCTCCTGAGTTGGAGAAGATACATAACGTCTTCCATGTGTCTATGTTGAGGAGGTATCAATCAGACCCATCTCATGTACTACCAGCAGAAGAAATTGAAGTGAATCCAAACCTCACATATGAAGAAGAACCCATAAAGATTCTGGCTTATGAGGTGAAGCAGCTACGGAACAAGCAGATACCATTGGTAAAAGTGCTATGGAACCATCATTCGGGCCAGGAGGCTACTTGGGAACGAGAGGAGGACATGAGGAGACAACACCCACAGCTGTTCAGAGATTGACACCAGGTAAAATTTCGAGACGAAATTTATTTAAGGGGGGGAGAATTGTAACACCCCTATTTGTATAGCCTGGTATATTTCATCATTGGTGGCGGTTTGGTCTGCATAATTAAGGGGATTAGAACCATACTTAAGACAGCTAGAGAAACCATAAACACAAATAATTAGTAATGGTCAATTAGTTAAGTATAGATAAGAAAAACAGAACATAAGAAGTTAAACGAGCCGAGAGTCACAGCGATGGGTGACCTCCTTGGGAACGACTGCAAAGTCGTTTTAAACTCAAATTTCGAACCGTAAAATGTGACGCTGATGTCCTTAGAACCCTTATGAACACAGTGGAAAAGAGAAAATCACGAAAAAGAACTGTTAAGCCAGTCAAATAATTAGGTCAGGGAGCCGGAAGAAATATGGAATTATTTGCAAACCGGGATGAACCGGCGAGGGGCAATTTGGTCAATTGACCCCGAGAGCTGACTCCTGACCTAACTGTTAAATAAAATCGGAGAAAAGAAAATTTCGGAATCGAGAATTAAATTAAAGAACTAATAGAAAAAAAAGGAAAAAATGAAAAAGTAAATATGATGACATCATGCATGACATCATGCATGATGCCATAAGTGTATAATTAATAAATTAATTAATTAGATTTTTTTTGTGGTCTTCCATAAGCCAAAGTAGATAAATGAAAAGGAAAAAAAAATCAAATAGTCATCTTTTTTCTCCCTTTGCCGTCTCACTCTCTCCCTAATTCCTCCATGAAAGTTTCTTCATTTAAGCTTATACTCAAGCTTAAATTTCTTCACTCAACCTTCATAACCCCCCTAAAATTGTGAATATGACTTTGAAAATTTACCAGATTTCCAATAAATTATTTGAATAAATTGTTTTGAATTGATTTTATGTTCACACTTAGCATGACAATATCACATTATTCCTCCTCCATTTATGGGGTTGAGATCGTTTATTTTCCTGCCTCTCTGGCTTGCCAGTTGAGGTTGAGATCGGATGAGTACTCATTTGCTAGCTAGCCACCTCCCTCATTAATTTCAATTAATGGGGTTGTAGATTGCTTTGTCGTGATGTACAACACGGTATTGATCGGAAATTTTATGTCATGGCTTAAGTGTATATGATTTTGGCAACACTGTGTTTAATAAATTATTTGACTAAATGGTGTTATTATGAGCTTTGATATTTGTGAAATGTGATTGGGAAGTATTCAAATTGTGTTTCATTAATGAACGATTTATGTATTGCATTTTAAATTTTTATTGTGCACCACTGAGTATTTTATACTCAGCGATAGCTTATTTTGCTGTCGCAGATAAGAGCAAGGAGAAAGCAGCAGAGTGAGCTGCTATTGAATTGAGGCCTCCACTGATCTTTTTGTACAGGTATTATTTTATACCCTTGTAATTAATTTTGATGTAAATATAGTAATGTTGTATGTATCAATGTAAGTTGAGCAGTTGTAAATAAATTGTAATCATATTATTTTTGGATTTCCTTCTGTAAATTAATAATTGTACATGTGAATTTCATATTTTATGCCTTGTGAATGGAGTTGTTAAATATTTTGAGATGATAAATTTTGATTTGGATTGTGGAATTACCTTGAAGTGATTTGAATTGAGTTGATTGAGATTTATTGGAGGATGGGAGTTGTGGAAAATTTTTGGAAGTGTTTTTTTTAGGTATTTGAAGAACGGTTTTCTCCAAATACAAACGGAACTCTGTCAAAATTTTTATAAAATTTGCGGCAAAATTAAAATGGACAAAAATTTTTACTAGTATTTAAACTTTGAATAAATGGTTTTAATTCCTACCAAAATGCTCACCACTTCCAAAATGTAAGAAAATCGTTTTAAAATCCCTTGTAGGGTACTTAATGAGTTATCGGTAGGTGAAGTTCGGTAGTTCATTAAGTATTCTACAGGATCATGTTATGCCTTACATAGGGGTAAGGTGTGACAAGTTCACCAGCAGTTGGTAGAGGTAGAGGCAGAGGTAGGGGTAGTACACCTAGAAGTCAGAGTACTGTGAATCAACCATGACAAGGTGATGCTCCAGTGAGAGTATACACTATCCGACAGAGGGACGAGGATGAGACTTCTGACATGGTTGCTGGTATTTTCTAAATTCTTAATTAAGATATGTATATGTATAAAAAAATTTTTTTGATATGTTAATGATTAGTCTTTTTAAAATTAATTTTGGAAGAGTTTGTTAGTGAAAAATATTTGCTAGCATATAAGAATTTGTAAAGTTAATTAGTAAGCCTAATTAGGTAAGGCAAGAGAACCTAAAAGTAAGTTATAGTAATATAGCTACTTTAGATGCGGGTAAAGGTATTACTGCTGAATGGTGTCAGTAGGTACCATAATCAAAATAAGTTTAAGATATTAGTGGATTTGAAAGAGTAAGATATAGGGAAGTTTAATCTATTGGGATGTATAATAGTAACTATGCAATATTCTTGATGTTTGTACTGTAAGCTGCAGATTATAGTACTGACTTGGGATTTATTGTGTAGAGCTACGTACTACCCAATAGCACACAAGGATAAGAATAGTTGCAAACGACATCTGTTTTGGTATAGTTATGATAAGATAAAGTTTTCTTATTAGAAAGGAGTTTGAAAATCCTAACCTGAGATTTAAAACTCTAAAGTTAGAATATTGAAAGGTTATGGTTTAGTACAAAAGAAAGTATGACTACACATCAGTGCAAAATAAGCTTTAGAATATCAATAGAAAAAAAAAAAGAAAAAGAAAAGAAGACTACAAAGGAAAATAATTGCTAAAACAACAGCAAGAAAAGATGAAAATATTTTAAACTAAACTGAAGGTTATATCAAATGATTAAGAGATTTGATAAGAAAAGAGTAAAACTAAGTTCTCACCCATAGGATCATATAAGGTCCTAGAAAAATTAAATCCATTAGCACACAAATTTTCTTACCTCTAAAATTGAAATTAATTTGAATCTAACTTATGACAGAAGTTCATAAGAAACTGGGCACACGAGGTAAGCAATCGATGAGTAAATAGCGTTGGTTAAAGTGCTACAGACCATCATTTCGATGATGAGGCTACATGGAAATATGAGAAAAATATGAGAAAATAACACATATGACTAATTGAGGACAGATAGTGGGCAGAATTTCGAGGATAAAAATTCTTTTAAGAGAGGGAGAATTGTAACACCCCTATTGGCATAGCCTGGTATATTTTACTATTCCAGTGACCGGTGTCAGTCCGGACAATTAAGAGAAGTAGAACCACATCTAAGACACCTAGTTAAGCCCTGAACACAAATAATTACTAGTTGCCAAATAGTTAAATATAAAGAAGAAAAACAAAGCATAAAAAGTTAATTGAGCCGAGACTCACAGCAATGGGTGACCTTCTCGGGAAGGACTGCGAGGTCGATTTAAACTCAAATTTCAAACCGTAAAATGTGATGCTACGGTCCTTAGGACTATTACGAACACAGTAGAAAAGAGAAAATCACAAAAAAGAATTGTTAAGCCTGTCAAATAATTAGGTTAGGGATCCGAAAGAAATATTGAATTATTTGCAAACCGGGTCGAATCGGCAAGGGGCAATTTGGTCAATTGACCCCTGGAGCTGACTCCTGACCTAACTGTCAAATAAAATTAGAGAAAAGAAAATTTAGAGTTTGGAATTAAATTAAAGAACTAATGAAAAAATAAATAGAAAAAAAAAAAGAAAAAGGAAAAGTGAAAAGTGATGACATCATGCATGATGCAATAAACATTATAATAAAAAATTATAATTTTGAATAATTATTGGTCTTCCTAAAGGATAAAAATTTATAAAAGAAAAGAAAAGAAAGAAAGGTTGTCTTCTTCAAAGTTGCCGCCCCACTTCTCCCTCACCCTCTTCCTCTCAAATCCTCTATTAAAGCTCATCTTTGAGCTTGAAGACAACAAATCTCATCATAGAAAATTATCCTACCATAACTAAATTTTGTTTGGGCAACTAGAAAACAAGGGTTAAGGAGAAAAAAAGAAGAAAGGAAGAAGTTGAAGAGGAAAGAAAATTCTGCACTAAGGTTAGTGATCCAAACTTGAAACTTTTGGTTTAATTCTTGTGCTTATAGTTAAATGAACTTAGAAATTAACATAAAATGAAATGAAAACAAGTGTTGGAGGACTAGGATAATTTTGGCTAGCTAGGGTTTGATATGAATATACATGTGTTTTGATGGAATTAAAATTGTATCTAAGCTTAATTGAGTTGAGGAGGTATGTTATATGTTTTGAATTGGTTAAATATAACAAATTGTGTGAATTAGGGTTTGGACCTAGGGTTTTGGAAGCCAAAAATTGGAGAATTGGTCAAATGGTGTGTTTGACCTAGTTTGAGTTGAAAAATGGTCATTTGTGACCAATTGTGGTATGTTGGAAGTATTACAATTGAATGGAAATTCGGATTGCTTAGGGCCATTATGCTGGCAGCAGGACCAAGGTCCCTTTCAAGGACCAAAACTGAAAATTTACCAACCCAATTGGTGTGAGGCCAATTGGGAATGAAACTAGACACAAAATGACACATTTTTCATTAAGGAATCATGCTCGAAAAGTGACCATAGCATAGTGAACAAATTGACCAAATCCGGACTTAGGTATTCTGCCCTATACAAAAATGACCAAATGACTGTTTATTTGGCCATAACTTGGGCTAGGCAAGTCTAACGACCTGAAAGTTTGCCAATAGAAAGCTGAGATATAGACCTAAAACTTTCATGAAGAACACAAACCCAAATTATGCCCTTAACCAAGTCATTTAGCCACCCAAAGTTGGTGACCTAAAACTGCCAAAACCATAATTTGCTCAGAAATCTAGGTTAAGTCCAATCTGGCAGCCATGATTCAAATGGCTCTAACTTGAGTTGCAAAACTCCAAATGGAGTGATTCTAAAAGGGAAATAAAGTTAAGACAATAAGAAACAATTTCTATGAAGAAAACTTAGCCAAATTCTAACAGCAAAATGACCAATGGAACAGTGCAACATAATATACCAAAATTGAAAATTTGCAATTTTGCCTAGAAGACTTAAGTTTTGAGAAAATGACCAAAACCAATAAGTTTGGTAACCAAAATGTGGTATGTGAATATAGGTAGATTTCCCATACCTATTAAGCATAAGAAAGTCAATATTTTGACTTGAATAGTACCATGAATAGTAACCTTAACATGAAAATTTTCAAGAATGTAAGTTTAAGTATATTGGGACTAGAATTGAGCATATATGAATTAATTATTGGAATTATTGTGAGGCAAAAATACTGAGACACTATAAATTTCGTGTTTCAGCTAAAAAAGACCTGGAAGGTCTAAGAGACTGAGTTAAGGCCTAGAGGCGACTCACGTCAGGTTTGTCCACAATAAACCTTAATTTATCATTTTCTCATAGAAAATTTGTTTAGTTATTCATTGTGAAATTATTGTGTTAATTATTGGTTTTGAGAACTACTGTGTTGCCACTTTGGGAATGAAAATTTGACTTTGAAAATTTATTGTGTTTTGCATAAAATATTTGAATAACTTGATTTAAATTGTTTTTAATTCACACTTGGCATGGCAATATTAATATGTTCCTCCTCCACTTGTGGGGTGAGTTTGATATTTGATCACTTTCTCCCTTTCTGGCTTCTCAGTCTGAGGGGTGAGTTTGGATGAGTACTCATTAGCTAGCTAGCCACCTCCCTCATTGATTTTGATTAGTGGGGTGAGTTTGCCTTGTCGTGGTGTACAACACGGCATGTTTGGAAATTTTGTGTCATGGCCTAAGTTGTGTATTTGATTGGCAACACTATGATTATTAAATTGTTTGACCAAATTTGTAATATATTAAGCTTTGAAAAATTGTGAAATGTGATTATGGGATTTTTGAATTATGAATTGTTCATAAATGTTCTATGTTATGCATTTTGCATTTTATTGTGCACCACTGAGTATTTTTATACTCAGCGATAGCTTTCTTTGCAGTCGCAGATAGAGAAAATGACATAACAGCAGAGTGAGCTGCTACAGTCAGAGAGGAGCACGTTGAAGAATTTTTGTATGGGTATTTGTTAATACCTTTGTAATTATTTTGATGTAAATGGTTTAGTGTCATATGTATTAAGGTAGATTGAGCAGTTGTACAGTTAATGTATAATAATATTATTTTTGAGATTTTGCCTCTGTAAATTAACTTATGAATGTAAATTAAATATTTAAAATGCAATATGCATGAGATTATGAAATGTTTTGAGATATCAATTCTTGATTTAAAATTTGGGTTTTGAATTGAAGTGTTGCTGTTGCTATTGAGTTGAAGTTTGGTGGTTGCAAATGGGGTTAAAAATAATTATTGGAAGTGTTTTTACAGGTTTTTGAAGAACTGTTTTCTCCAAATACAGACGGCACTCTGTCAAAATTTTTTCAAAATTTGTGGACAAATAAAAATGGACAAAAATTTTTACTAGTTTTGAAACTTAAATTAAATGTTTTTAATTCCTATTAAAATGCTCACCACTTCCAAAATGTAAGAAAATGGTTTTAAAATCCCTTATAGGGTACTTAATGATTATCGGTAGGTGAAGTTCGATAGTTCATTAGGTATTCTACAGAATCATGTTATGCCTTATAGAGGGGTAAGGTGTGACATGTTTTAGTGGTATCAGAGCTACAAGAATTTTTGAGTTTAAAGTAAGGCAACCGATTAGTGGTAGAATATGAGAGGGAGTTCTCCCGCCTAAGCCACTATGCTGGGAGTCTCCTTTCTATCAGCAAGGAAAAGTGCAAGAGATTTGAGATGGGTTTAAAGCCCAGTTTGAGGATGCAAGTAGTGGAATTCAAACACACTAATTTTTCAGAGCTCATTTCTCAAGCACTTGAGTTGGAAAGAACTGAATCAGAAGCGTCCCCAGCAAAAGAAAAATCAAAGAAAGTTGAAAAATCAGAGAAAGACAAGGGGGACAAATCAGTTGAAGAAAGTCCTTGTGGTACTTCTGGGAAGAGGAAGAAATTTGGTGGACCTAGTAGTGGTCGAGGTGAAAGGTTTGGAAGGGGCAGATTCTCTTGACAGAGACCCCCTACGTCTGGTCAGCAGTCGAGCAGGGGTTCAAAACCTCCCCGGCCCTGTGAGACTTGTGGCAAGATTCATGGGGGAGAATGCTATTGGGCAACAGGAGCCTGTTTTAATTGTGGAGGGACTGGTCATTTTGCTAAGGATTGTGTAAGCCCACGCCGTTATGGATCATCTACCACGTCAGAAGGACCAGCCCAAGTTTCTACCCCGAAGAGTTCACCAGCAGTTGGTAGAGGTAGAGGCAGACGTAGGGGTAGTACACCTGGAAGTCAGAGTACTGTGAATCAACCAGGACAAGGTGAAGCTCCAGTGAGAGTATACACTATGCGACAGAGGGACGAGGATGAGACTTCTGACATGGTTGCTGGTATTTTCACAATTCTTAATTAAGATATGTATATGTATAAAAAAAAAATTTTGATATGTTAATGATTAGTCTTTTTAAAATTAATTTTGGAAGAGTTTGTCAGTGAAAAATATTTGCTAGCATACAAGTTGTAAAGTTAATTAGTAAGCCTAATTAGGCAAGACAAAAGAACCTAAAAGTAAGTTATAGTAATATAGCTACCCTAGATGCGGGTAAAGGTATTACTGCTGATAGGTGTCAGTAGGTACCATAATCAAAATAAGTTTAAGATATTAGTGGATTTGAAAGAATAAGATATAGGAAAGTTTGATCTATTAGGATGTATAGTAGTAACTATGCAATATTCTTGATGTTTGTACTGTAAGCTACAGATTATGGTACTGACTTGAGATTTATTGTGTAGAGCTATGTACTACCCAATAGTACACAAGGATAAGAATAGTTGCAAACGACATCTATTTTGGTATAGTTATGATAAGACAAAGTTTTTTTATTGGAAAGGAGTTTGAAAATCCTCACCTGGGATTTAAAACTCTAAAGTTAAATATTGAAAGGTTATAGTTTAGTACAAAAGAAAGTAATGACTACACATCAGTGCAAAATAAGCTATAGAATATCGATATAAAAAAAAAGAAAAGAATACTACAAAGGAAAATAATTGCTAAAATAACAGCAAAAAAAGATGAAAATATTCTAAACTAAACTAAAGGTTACATTAAATGATTAAGAGATTTGATAAGAAAAGAGTAAAACTAAGTTCTCACCCATAGAATCATACAAGGTCCTAGAAAAAGTAGATCCATTAGCACACAGATTTTCTTACCTCTAAAATTGAAGTGAATTTGAATCTAACTTATAACAGAAGTTCATAAGAAACTGGGCACACAAGGTAAGCAATCGATGAGTAAATAGCGTTGGTTAAAGTGCTACGGACCATCATTCCGATGATGAGGCTATATGGAAATATGAGAAAAACACGAGAAAATAACACATATGACTAATTGAGCACAGATAGTGGGCAGAATTTCGAGGACGAAATTTCTTTTAAGGGAGGGAGAATTGTAACACCCCTATTGGCATAGCCTGGTATATTTTACTATTCCGGTGACCGGTGTCGGTCCGGACAATTAAGAGAAGTAGAACCACATCTAAGACACCTAGTTAAGCCCTGAACGCAAATAATTAGTAATTGCCAAATAGTTAAATATAAAGAAGAAAAACAAAGCATAAAAAGTTAAATGACCCGAGAGTCATAGCAATGGGTGACTTTCTAGGGAAGGACTGCAAGGTCGATTTAAACTTAAATTTCGAACTGTAAAATGTGACACTGTGGTCCTTAGGACTATTGCGAACACAGTGGAAAAGAGAAAATCATGAAAAAGAATTGTTAAGCCGGTCAAATAATTAAGTCAGGGATCCGAAAGAAATATTGAATTATTTGCAAACCGGGTTGAATCGGCAAGGGGCAATTTGGTCAATTGACCCCTGGAGCTGGCTCCTAACCTAACTGTCAAATAAAATCGGAGAAAAGAAAATTTCAGAGTTTGGAATTAAATTAAAGAACTAATAAAAAAATAAATAGAAAAAAAAAAAGAAAAAGGAAAAGTGAAAAGTGATGACATCATGCATGACATCATGCATGATGCAATAAACATTATAATAAAAAATTATAATTTTGGATAATTATTGTTCTTCCTAAAGGATAAAAATTTATAAAAGAAAAGAAAAAAAAAGGTTGTCTTCTTCAAAGTTGCCGCCCCACTTCTCCCTCACCCTCTTCCTCTCAAATCCTCCATTAAAGCTCATCTTTGAGCTTGAAGACAACAAATCTCACCATAAAAATTTATCCTACCATAACTAAATTTTGTTTGGGCAATTAGAAAACAAGGGTTAAGGAGAAAAAAAGAAGAAAGGAAGAAGTTGAAGAGGAAAGAAAATTCTGCACTAAGATTAGTGATCCAAACTTGAAACTTTTGGTTTAATTCTTGTTTTTATAGTTAAATAAACTTAGAAATTAACATAAAATGAAATGAAAACAAGTGTTGGAGGACTAGGGTAATTTTGGCCAGCTAGGGTTTGATACGAATATACATATGTTTTGATGGAATTAAAATTGTATCTAAGCTTGATTGAGTTGAGGAGGTATGTTATATTTGTTGAATTGGTTAAATGTAACAAATTGTGTGAATTAGGGCTTGGACCTAGGGTTTTGGAAGCCAAAAATTGAAGATTTGGTCAAATGGTGTGTTTGACCTAGTTTGAGCTGAAAAATGGTCATTTGTGACCAATTGTGGTACGTTGGAAGTATTAGAACTGAATGGAAATTTGCTTAGGGCCATTATGCAGGCAGCAGGACCAAGGTCCCTTTCAGGGACCAAAACTAAAAATTTACCAACCCAATTGGAGTGAGACCAATTGGGAATGAAACTAGACACAAAATGACACATTTTTCATTTTGGAATCATGCTCAAAAAGTGACCATAGCATAGTGAACAAAATGACTAAATCCGGACTTAGGTATTCTGCCCTGTACAAAAATGACCAAATGAACAGTATTTGTTCATTTGGTCATAACTTGGGCTAGGCAAGTCTAAACGACCTGAAATTCTACCAGTAGAAATCTGAGATATAGACCTAAAACTTTCATGAAGAACACAAACCCAAATTATGCCCTTAACCAAGTCATTTAGCCACCCACATTTGGTGACCTAAAACTGCCAGAACCAGAATTTGCCCTGAAATCTGGGTTAAGTCCAATCCGGCAGTCATGATTCAAATGGCTATAACTTGAGCTAAAAAAAACTCCAAATGGAGTGATTCAAAAAGGGAAATAAATTTAGGACAATAAGGAACAATTTCTATGAAGAAAACTTAGCTAAATTCTAACAGCAAAATGACCAATGGAACAGTGCAACATAAGACACCAAAACTGAAAAATTGCAATTTTGCCTAAAAGACTTAAGTTTTGAGAAAATGACCAAAACCAATAAGTTTGGTAACCAAAATGTGGTATGTGAGTATAGTTAGATTTCCCATACCTATTAAGCATAAAAAAGTCAATATTTTGACTTGAATAGTACCATGAATAGTAACTTTAACATGAAAATTTTCAAGAATGTAAGTTTAAGCATATTAGGACTAGAATTGAACATATATGAATTAATAACATATATGAATTAATTATTGGAATTATTGTGAGGCAAAGATGCTGAGACACTATAAATTTCGTGTTTCAGTTGAAAAAGACCCGAAAGGTCTAAGAGACTGAGTCAAGGCCTAGAGGTGACTCACATCAGGTTTGTGCATAATAAACCTTAATTTATCGTTTTCTCATAGAAAATTTGTTTAGTTATGCATTGTGAAATTATTGTGTTAATTATTGATTTTGAGAACTATTGTGTCACCACTTTGGGAATGAAAATTTGACTTTGGAAATTTATTGTGTTTTGCATAAAATATTTGAATAACTTGATTTAAATTGTTTTTAATTCACACTTGGCATGGCAATATTAATATGTTCCTCCTCCACTTGTGGGGTGAGTTTGATATTTGATCACTTTCCTCCCTCTCTGGCTTCCCAGTCTGAGGAGTGAGTTTGGATGAGTACTCATTAGCTAGCTAGCCACCTCCCTCATTGATTTCGATTAGTGGGGTGAGTTTGCCTTGTCATGGTGTACAACACGGCATGTTTGAAAATTTTGTGTCATGGCCTAAGTTTTGTATTTGATTGGCAACACTATGATTATTAAATTGTTTAATCAAATTTGTGATATATTAAGCTTTGAAAAATTGTGAAATGTTATTGTGGGATTTTTGAATTATGAATTGTTCATAAATGTTTTATATTATGAATTTATATTTTATTGTGCACCACTGAGTATTTTTATACTCAACAATAGCTTTCTTTGCGGTCGCAGATAGAGAAAAGGACATAGCAGCAGAGTGAGCTGCTACAGTAAGAGAGGAGCACAGTTGAAGAATTTTTGTACGGGTATTTGTTAATACCTTTGTAATTATTTTGATGTAAATGGTTTAGTGTCATATGTATTAAGGTAGATTGAGCAGTTTTACAGTTAATGTATAATAATATTATTTTTGAGATTTTGAGTCTGTAAATTAACTTATGAATGTAAATTAAATATTTAAAATGCAATGTGTATGAGATTATGAAATGTTTGGAGATATCAATTCTTGATTTGAAATTTGGGTTTTGAATTGAAGTGTTGCTGTTGCTATTGAGTTGAAGTTTGGTGGTTGCAAATAGGGTTAAAAATAATTATTGGAAGTGTTTTTATAGGTTTTTGAAGAACTATTTTCTTCAAATACAGACGGCACTCTGTTGAAATTTTTCCAAAATTTACAGACAAATAAAAATGGACAAAAATTTTTACTAGTTTTGAAACTTAAATTAAATGTTTTTAATTCCTACTAAAATGCTCACCACTTCCAAAAAGTAAGAAAATGGTTTTAAAATCCCTTGTAGGATACTTAATGAGTTATCGATAGGTGAAGTTCAGTAGTTCATTAGGTATTCTACGAGATCATGTTATGCCTTACAAAGGGGTAAGGTGTGACAAGCTTTGGATAGGTAAAAAGCCTAATCTAAAGCACCTTCATAGTTAGAGATGTCCAGCTCAGGCAAAACCTTATAAACCAAATGAAAAGAAACTGGACTGTAGGACTGTCAGTTGCTATTTCATTGGATACTCTAAAAGGTCCAGAGGTTATAAATTTTATGATCCCATGACTAAGTCCATTTTCAAGACAGGTAATGCTCGGTTCTTTGAGGATGTTGATTTTGCAGGGGAAGAAAAACTTAAGGACTTTGTCTTTGAAGAAGAATATGTCGATATTCCTTTAATTGTCATGGACAATAACCAGGAATAGTTTCATATACCTGACATTGTTCAAGAAGCAACTTTAAATCAAGACAATGTCATTGACCCTTGTACTCAACCTCAAGAAGTTATTCCAGAAGACCAAACTCTACAGCCTCAAGAATCATTGCCATTAAGTAGGTCCACTAAAGAAAGGAGAAATGTGATTCCGGATGATTATATTGTGTTTCTCTAAGAACATGATGTTGACATTGGTGTGATAGAAAATGATCCAATCAATTTTCGTTAAGCCATGGAAGGTTCCAATTGTCAAAAGTGGAAAGATGCCATGAATGAAGAAATTAAATCTATGAAGGATAATGACGTATGGGATCTCGTCCCATTGCCTAAAGGTATAAAGCCCATTGGTTGTAAATGGATATTTAAAACTAAGAGGGATTTAAAGGGCAATGTGGAGAGGTACAAGGCATGTCTTATTGCTAAAGGCTTTAGACAGAAAGAAGGCATCGATTATAAAGAGACTTTCTCTCCAGTTTCATCGAAAGGCTCTTTTACGATTATAATGGCATTAATGGAATATTTTGATCTTAAGCTACATCAGATCGATGTCAAGACAACGTTTCTCAATGGCGATATTGATGAGACAATTTATATGGTGCAACCAAAAAACTATGTATCAGGTGATGCAAAGTTAATGGTTTGCAAATTAAAGAAATCCATCTATGGGCTTAAGCAGGCATCTCGTCAATGGTATTACAAATTTTACCAAGTCATTGTCTCATTTGGTTTTGAGATGAATTTGGTTGATGATTATGTATACCACAAATTCAGTGGGAGTAAGCATATTTTCTTGGTTTTATATGTCGATGACATATTGCTTGCCAACAACGATATAGGATAGTTACACGAGACTAAGAGATTTCTAGTAAGACAGTTTGAGATAAAAGATCTTAGTGATGCAACTTTTATATTAGGGATCCAGATATATCGGGATCGCTCTCGAGATATCTTGGGATTATCCGAAAAGGCCTATATCGAAAAGGTTCTCAAGAGATATGGCATGCAAGATTGTAAACCAGGTGATACCCCTATGGCTAAAGGAGACAAATTCAGTCTTGGACAATGCCCTAAAAATGCTTTTGAGGAAAAAGAAATGCAAAAGGTTCCTTATGCATCAGCAGTAGGAAGTCTAATGTATGCTCAGGTTTGTACGCGTCTAGATATTGCATACATAGTTGGAGTGTTGGGCAGATATTTAAGCAATCCAGGAATGGATCATTGGAAAGCAGCAAAACGAGTCATGCGGTATCTACAGAGAACAAAACATTATATGCTCACATACAAAAGGTTGGATAAGTTAGAGATCATTGGGTATTTAGACTTCGACTTTGCAGGATGTCAAGATAGCATGAAATCTATATTAGGCTATATCTATTTGCTTGCTAGAGGAGTTATCTCATGGAAGAGTGCTAAACAGGCAATCATAGCTTCTTCCACCATGGCAGTTGAGTTTATAGCATGTTATGAGGCATCTAATCATGGAATATGGTTGCGAAACTTTGTCACTGGGCTACAAATTGTAGATGGAATAGAAAGACCACTTAAGATTTTCTGTGACAATAAGTCAATAGTCTTGTATTCCAATAACAACAGGAGTTCAAGTAAGTCAAAGCACATAGACATTAAATTCCTAGTTGTTAAAGAAAGAATTCAAGGTGGTCAAGTGTCTATAGAGCATATTGGCACAAACTCCATGGTCGCAGATCCACTTACTAAGGGATTACCACCCAAGGTCTTTCATGGGCATACTGGTCATATGGGTGTTTTGTCTTTTGAGGACATTCAGTTTTAGTGGGAGTTTGTATTTTTGCTTTTCTATTATAGATACATTTTCAATTTTTAGTTTATGGATATTTTGAGAATATTTTCTACAGAAATAAAATTTCTTTCAGTTATTCACACTTTGATTTTGGTATGGTTTGATCTCACTAAGGTTTAAAGTAGACCAGTTGAAAATAGACATGTTCAGATTACATTGCATGTAATTTTCATAGTACACATCCATATTTGATCTGTGTCATTTGATTATGTTAATATACGTTATACATTATTAGGGATGGACTTAGTTACAACATGTGTAACGAAAGTTGCCCTAGTTCTATGTTGGCCTAATTGATGGACGAGATTGTTTGGAAATGCCTATGAATCATGATAGTAAAATTTTAAGCTCATAAGGTTATATTATGACATACAATTATAGAGTGATATATATATATATATATATATATATATATATATATATATATATATATATATATATATATATTAAGATTAACAATAATTATATGTTATGTCTATCATAAAAGGCTTAGCCCAAATAGTAAAAGTGATCTAATTTGGTTAAAATTAAGATGGGCCTAAATTATATCATAAAATATAGGTTTAAATGTGTAGATACTCTATATATAGTTTCTAATTTTATGATAGGCCAAATTAGAAATAGGAAAAATATATCCAGATATAAAAGGGTTATGGTCCCCAAATTATAAGCACGATTCTTTTCTGACATCCCATCATTAGAAAAGATAAAATTCTCTCTCTTGATCATGTATATCAATTTGGAAGACCTAGAATCGCAAGACCGCAAAATTTTATTGGTATCATGGAATCAGGTACGCTTCCGCATCCAGTTTAATTTCTTGATGATTTGGCATAATGGATTATGGCTAGATGGAATCTAGGGTTTCTATAATAATTTGGGTTTCTACAACAATTGCATGAAACACAGAGAATGAAGCATATCTATCACCATAAGAGACAATGAAGAATAGCATAAAATAGTGATTTAACAAAACACAGCATTTAGGGGAATAAAGGACAAAATGTTGCGTGTTAAATTAAAAGGAGAAGTGAGTTACTGCACTTTAGTGAAATGGTGTGTGTCAATTGGTTCGAAGTTTTGTTCCAGGAGATATGTGTTTCACGCCCAACTTTCAGTTCTTCTCTTCAAAAAATCTAATTAACAGAGCAGAATAGATTAGTAGATTAGTTGTAATTATAAAGTTGTCTTCTAGAAGAATTTGGTCATTTTTAGTAGCTTTCTGTTAGAAATCTCTGTATATAAACTAGTTTCTCATTCAATAATATTCCTATCATTTGCCACATGCTTTTTGCTCAAATACTTTTGGTCACTGGGATCTCTTGCAAAATCATGTTTACATGAATTGCAGAAGACAATTCCATGAAAGGAAAAGTGGTGGTGACAACAAGTTTACATAGGATAAGGACACTAGAAACTGCCAATTTGTGCATTAAAAGTATCAAAAAATGAAATCCATAAACCCTCACTGAAAAGGTTGCAGGAGAAACGCTATGAGATAAACATTAATTAAAGTTATGAAGCAAGTGTTCTCTCTTACTCGGCCTATAAATAAATGAAAAAACATTAGTTACGTTAACTAGAATTTCCCTCTGTATAGATATATGGATTATTCATTTAATATTTTTTATCTTTTCACTTCCACTGTGACTGCAACAGAGAAGATTGATGATGGAACTTCCACGAGGCTATGGTTTTAATCCTACCAAAGAAAAGCTCGTATTTTATTATCTTCTATGGCAGATATAAGGAAAATCACTATCTGTAGTGGAAGAACGTAATCTTTATAGAGACAAGAATCCATGGGACTTATTTGATCAGAACAAGACTGAATACATATTCACAAGAAGAAAAGCAGAGCGATAACTAATAAAACGGCTGGTTCAAGAACTTAGAAAGGTAGATTTACAAAACCATGCCCTAATTGCAAGAATCCTTCATGGTTCAAGAAAGATTTTATTTTTAGAGTCAATGATGCTTCAAAAAATAACGATGGACATTGGTTGATGATGGAGCTTTCACTAAATGATGGAGGAGGGGTAAGTGCTTTTTTTATTTATTTCTTTCCCCGTTTTATGCATTCATCAAATCTACCCTAATTGAACATGATAGAATACTATTCACTATGCATTATGTAGAATATTTGTTTTCTTTGTTTTTATTTACGTCTCCCTGTGTAACAACCCCTTTCCCGGTCTACAATGTAGCCGAGCAAAGGAATGCCACATCCTATGCCAAAGCACTTAATCTTCTCCTTTAAAATTTATTTCTTGATTCCATTCTATTATAATTTAATTAAAGGAATTTTTAATGGAAAAACTGCAAGAGTTTTCCCTTGTTATTAACGTTTGACCTGTTAAATAATTAACCTATTTGAATATCTCAATAAGAAAATCTCAATTTTAATAACCATCCAATATCACAAATCATAATCACTCACATAACCATTTCCATTCATGAATTTCTTTCATTTCATTATTTACAAGATGTACATAATGTACTACAACTCAAAATTTAATTTACAAACTTGTGTTTAATTACAACATATAGTCATGTATAATTATGGGCCAATAATATATATATCAAAATTAAATATGGAGGTGACATTGGCTCCTACTGCAAATCAACTCAAATTTTCCTGTCACAGAGTCTACTGGACTTCATCACTTAAACTTGCGCAAGGTAAAACCATCGCACGAAGCATTTCTACTCAGTGGTGCACTAAAAGAATGAAAGTACAATATACAAATAATGGTAATAATTTCATACTTGAAATAATATAAAGAAAATGCATATTTAATTAATCATGAATCATTTTAAAGGAAATAAAGACTATGTTATCAAATTTTTGGTTGCCACTTCATAGTTTAATCACATAATGAATTTTAAGACTTTTCACCTTATTTTTCTTGATCTCTCGTGTTTACACATTTTTGTGATCTTTGGAAGCATTTATTTCTTTGGGATCTTTCTTTTTCTTTATCTTGATATTTAACTTTCTTATTTCAATTTAGAGCCCAAGTAACCTTTTACAGGATTGACTGGATTGGATATAAGGGTTTTACAGGCATTGAACACATCGGTGCCTCAGACTGTCATACTGTTGGACACATCGGTGCCTACCAGGTATGCTATGTAAATTAGGCATAAATCCAAAGGAATAATCATATTGGACACATCGGCTTCTGCCAATGATTATTCAAAGAAATCATGAACATGCGATAACCATATCGGACACATCGGTGCCTGCTAATGGTATCCAGGCATAAAAGCCAAGTGTAGTACTGCTAAATCTCATCCCTTCTTGGCATGCCAATCTATCCAACCATTACACTACTGTCTAGGCATACTCGGGTTGATTATCATTGTTAACAATTTAACATTCTCAATATTTCATCATTATGTTATCATTTCATTCATTGTGGGGGCATAGGTCCCAAACACAATTCCACAAGTCATTCATGCCAATCATGCCATTGGCATTAAGTACCATTCACAATTTAAGCTATTATGTTGATATTTCATAGTTTTAAGATTTATTGCCTTAACTTCATTTACAATTTTGACCAACGTATAGCTGGAATTAGGCTATACCCTCCTCATGAGATTTGTAGATCTATGTTTTAGGTTTATTTTAGCTTTGAAATCACTCAATTTGCATTTGTGTAGCTTAAGTTATAACTGGTCCAGTGACCAATTTCCAATTTTCAGGGCATTCCAGAATTCAGGCAGATTCTGGATCCATTTTATCAAGCTATTTTGGATAGGTTGTAGTCATAATTTAACTTTGTGTTCTTCGTATGAATTGTTCTTCTATGTTTTACGATTACACAGGTTCAAGAATCACTCAATTTGGAGTCTTGTAGAGTGAGTTATGGCTAAATTTCCAATCCTGATTCACGGATGCAGTATCCTGTGATTTCCAAGTTTTTAGGTTTTCAGGTCAGTTTTGCACTCAATATTCAAGTGTCTTACAACCAGAATTTGGACAAAAGTCTCTGAAACAAAGTTGTAGGCCTATACCTAAGTTTTCCATAACATCTTGGATCATCTCAATTGGACTTATATAATGGGAGATATGCCCTATTTACTACATGGAGGTCACAGGGCAATTTGCTGGAATTGCAGGAAATTCCAGATTCAACAATTCTAATTTTCTCTAGCAATTTAACTAAGTTACCCTAGGAATTTGGTCTAGGTCAAAACACAAAAGTTGTAGGTATGGGTTTCAACTTTAATTTGGCTTTGGTTTCACAATAATTGGAGTTGTGTAACTCAAGTTAAGAGCAATTGAAATCACTAGACTCAAGCTATCCAGAACCAGTTCTATTACATAACATCACATTCTTTCAATTGTTTTGCCATCTCATTGTCATATCCCAACATTTACACATCCAATAGCCATAATATATACTCAATTTCAGTAAATAGGTCACAAGCAATAAAAACCCTAATTCAATTGAAACCCTAATTCAATTTACCATGAACTTAAAATTCATGAAGTTCTATAGCACTAACCTTGTACACAAGCTTCAATCAACCTTCAATCAACCTTCCAATCAACCAAAAAGTTGATCCCCAACCTTGATCCAACCTTGGCTAAAATCCTAATTCAAATTTTCACCCATGATTCAAGTCAATTTCCATAGGAAATTTCATAATCACATTTAATTTCATTAGCTAGTAGCCATTTTAAGCGTAAAACACAACTTACCTTGATTTGACCAAATTTTTCTTTCACAAATCCTTCCAATTTCCTTGAGTTTCTTGTGTGCTTTCTTCAAATCAAGCTTCAATTTAAGGTTTACTCTTAATTTCCTAAAGAAATTATGGAGGAAAGTTAGGGTTTGGAAGCATGGTTAAGCTTTAATGGTAGAAATGATGAGTGAGAAAGTGAGAGAGCAAAGGGGATGGCAACAAGTGAGGAAGATGCAATTTTTTTTTATTTATGGGTATTTATATTAATTTAAATGTATAATAGCAATTTTGTAAATAAGTGGAATGACAAAGCTGTAAATAAGTTGAAATTCCAAATCATTATAATTTGACTTTTTGTTAATTATATTTAATTTTACTAATCTTGATTAATTTAACTAATCTACCTTCATTAACTTATTTTATCTTACTTTTGGTCAATTTTGAGCTCTTAAATTTGATTGACCAAATTTTTCTCTTACTGGGTTTATGTTCATCTTTTCCATAATACTTGATAAGTCTTTAATTTCATTTTTTTCACCATAGCTTTTTATTTACTTATTTGTGCTTATTTCTTTTTATTTTCTTGACTTATTAATTCATAATAATATCTCATTTAAATTTTAATTAAGATTCTTACAAGTTCCTGCATGAGTTTAGAGTAGCAACTGGATCCACAGTCGCTTCCTAGTAGGGTTACTCATTGCTGGGACTTGTGCTCATTTAACCAATTTGTATTCCACTTCTTTTATTTTTCTTCAACCTTAATTGACTTTATTTAATTTATTTATGACTCTTCACTCTAGTTTAAGTATGGTTCCAGACATTCTAATTATCTGAACAGACTTTAGTCATCGGAACAATGGAATGTACGGAACTTCCTAAAATGAGGATGTTACACCCTGCTCTTTGTATTCATGTCTTTCCCTGTTCCTTATTTCCTTTCTTTTCCCTTGCAGGTCGATAATTATGTATTGTGTAGATCTGCCACAAACATTCATATAATAAGAAAGAAATAATAATTGATGAAGAAACCCTCCATCTCAACCTTGATGACTCATCCCATATGTGGAGAACGAAAGGAAACTGCCAGCAGATGGTGATGAGGAAGGCCATTAAAACCAGAAGAAGATGCGGTCTTGCTATTCCAATGTTGTTGTAGAAGGACAATCTATTGCTACTCCATCAAGCCTTGGCTTCCATTCTCCATCAAATATCACACAAGAAGAGCAAGTCTAGAAGTAGAATTAACATCACCATTCTTATATTTTGGTACTTACATTAATGAATGCCTTTCGAATGATGATAAAGAAGCCTTCCTTATCAACCATGTCAAGGGCCCTGACACTCGACCCATCAAAGCATATGTGAAGAACCAAAGGAACCTTTCACTAGCTGATGATGAGGAATGCCTTCCAAACCAGAAGCAAATGCTATGCTACACCAATCTAATTGAAGGAGGACAATCTATGATAGCTCTCTCTAGCCTTGGCTCCCCTCTTCCATCAAATTTGACATGAGAAGAGCAAGTTCCATCACTGTCCTCAAATTTTGATCCCAAGACCAATGACTGTTATTGGAAGAATTTGTTTGATTCATGGAATTTTGATGCACAGATTTTGTTAAAAGATTTAGAAATAAAATATTTTATTATGAGAATGCTGTAAAACAAAATATTTTAGTATAAGAAAAATTTTATCATGGTTCGTTATGAGAAAAGCTTATTGTTTTCTATTATTGTTACATATATAGCTTTAATTGATGGCCATTGTAAACTTGGAGAGATTGAAAAGGCTTGCCAGATTTATGCAAGGCAACTGATGCTAAGTAGTTTTTGTTGCACGTATATTTTATTAATTTAGACAAATCTGATGATTAATTGTGCATTAAGTTGACCTGTAATTTTCTATTAGTCTGATGATTGTACACCATCAAGTGTTGGATGTGGGTGAGTAATAATTGGTAGAATTGGTACTGCTGTAGTTGCCCCCACTTTTCTTGGAGTGAATAATGTGGGATACATAACCTACATGATTTTTCCTGGGAGTTTAGCCTTAATAAAGTTGGAAATCTAAACTATCCGTAAAGACTTTATGGGTTGGTCTCTTTCCAGTGGACATCTCTAGCAAAAATTTTCCAAAGCTATACACATCTCCACTTGTGGTCGCTTTGCTACATACTCCATATTTTGCATTTCATATATCCCCAATTCTATTAAAATGTGATCAGTTACTATTATATCTATTAAAGAGTGTGGGATTCATCTTTAATATTTTTTGAGAATTTAAAGTTGTTAGGCATGTTAAAAGCTAGAATGTTTTTGCACTTGAAGCAATTGGCTAAATTTTTATCCCT